>NC_044301.2:27662299-27822357 GCF_004027225.2 Strigops habroptila
CTGCCCTGCCTTCCTGCCTTTTTTCCTGCCTTCCTGCCTTCCTGCCTGCCTTCCTTCCTTCCTTGCTTCCTGCATTCCATCCTTCCTGCCTGCCTGCCTTCCTTGCTTCCTGCCTTCCTGCCTGCCTTCCTTCCTTCCTTGCTTCCTGCATTCCATCCTTCCTTCCTGCCTGCCTTCCTTGCTTCCTGCATTCCATCCTTCCTTCCTGCCTGCCTTCCTTGCTTCCTGCCTTCCTTCCTTCCTGCCTTCCTTCCTGCCTTACTTCCTGCCTTCCTGCCTTCCTTCCTTGCTTCCTGTATTCCATCCTTCCTGCCTGCCTACCTTCCTTCCTTCCTGCCTTCCTTCCTGCCTTACTTCTTTTCTTCCTGCCTTCCTGCCTTCCTTCCTGCCATCCTTCCTGCCTTCCTTCCTGCCTTCCCTCATTCCTGCCTTCATTCCTGCCTTCATTCCGGCCTTCCTTCCTGCCTTCCTTCTTTCCTGCCTTCCTTCTTTCCTGCCTTCCTTCGTGCCTGCCTGCCTTCCTGCCTTCCTTCCTGCCATCCTTCCTGCCTTCCTTCCTGCCTTCCTTCATTCCTGCCTTCATTCCGGCCATCCTTCCTGCCTTCCTTCCTGCCTTCTTTGCTGCCTTCCTTCTTTCCTGCCTTCCTTCGTGCCTGCCTGCCTTCCTGCCTGCCTTCCTTCCTGCCTTCCTTCTTTCCTGCCTTCCTTCCTGCCTGCCTGCCTTCCTGCCCGCCTTCCTGCCCGCCTTCCTTCTTGCCTTCCAGCCTTACTGCCATCTTTCCTTCCTGCCTTACTACCTTCCTGCCATCATTCCTTCCTTCCTTCCTACCTTCCTGCCATCCTTCCTTCCTTCCTGCCTTCCTGACTTCATTCCTTCCTGCCTGCCTTCCTTACTGCCTTCCTGCCTTCCTTCCTGCATTCCTGCCTTCCTTCCTGCCTTCCTACCTTCCTTCCTTCTTGCCTTCCTGCCTTCCTTCCGAACTTCCAAACTTCCTTCCTGCCTTCCTACCTTCCTTCCTGCATTCCTGCCTTCCTTCCTGCCTTCCTACCTTCCTTCCTTCTTGCCTTCCTGCCTTCCTTCCGAACTTCCAAACTTCCTTCCTGCCTTCCTACCTTCTTTCCTTCTTGCCTTCCTACCTTCCTTCCTTCCTTCCTACCTTCCTTCCTTCTTCCCTACCTTCCTTCCTTCTTGCCTTCCTGCCTTCCTTCCTTCCTTCCTTCTTGCCTTCCTACCTTCCTTCCTTCTTCCCTTCCTGCCTTCCTTCCTGCCTTCCTTCCTTCTTGCCTTCCTACCTTCCTTCCTTCCTACCTTCCTTCCTTCGTGCCTTCCTGCCTTCCTTCCTTCCTACCTTCCTTCCTTCTTCCCTTCCTGCCTTCCTTCCTTCCTGCATGCCTTCCTATCTTCCTTCCTTCTTGCCTTCCTGCCTTCCTTCCTTCCTTCCTGCTTTCCTACCTTCCTTTCTTCTTGCCTTCCTGCCTTCCTTCCTTTCTGCTTGCCTTCCTGCCTTCCTGCCAGCCTTCCTGCCTTCCTTCCTAACTTCCTGCCTTCCTGCCTTCCTGCCATCCTTCCTTCCTGCATGCCTTCCTGCATGCCTTCCTTCCTACCTTCCTTCTTGCCTTCCTGCCTTCCTTCCTTCCTTCCTGCTTTCCTACCTTCCTTTCTTCTTGCCTTCCTGCCTTCCTTCCTTTCTGCCTGCCTTCCTGCCTTCCTGCCAGCCTTCCTGCCTTCCTTCCTAACTTCCTGCCTTCCTGCCTTCCTGCCTTCCTGCCTTCCTTCCTAACTTCCTGCCTTCCTGCCTTCCTGCCATCCTTCCTTCCTGCCTGCCTTCCTGCCTGCCGTCCTGCCTTCCTTACTGCCTTCCTTCCCGCCTTCCTTCCTTCCTTCCTTCCTGCCTTCCTGCCTTCATGCCTTCCTGCCTTCCTGCCTTCCTTCCTTTCTGCCTGCCTTCCTGCCTTCCTGCCAGTCTTCCTGCCTGCCGTCCTGCCTTCCTTACTGCCTTCCTTCCCGCCTTCCTTCCTTCCTTCCTGCCTTCCTGCCTTCATGCCTTCCTGCCTTCCTGCCTTCCTTCCTTTCTGCCTGCCATCCTTCCTTCCTGCCTGCCTTCCTGCCTGCCGTCCTGCCTTCCTTACTGCCTTCCTTCCCGCCTTCCTTCCTTCCTTCCTTCCTGCCTTCCTGCCTTCCTGCCTTCCTTCCTTTCTGCCTGCCTTCCTGCCTTCCTGCCAGTCTTCCTGCCTGCCGTCCTGCCTTCCTTACTGCCTTCCTTCCCGCCTTCCTTCCTTCCTTCCTTCCTGCCTTCCTGCCTTCATGCCTTCCTGCCTTCCTGCCTTCCTTACTTTCTGCCTGCCATCCTTCCTTCCTGCCTGCCTTCCTGCCTGCCGTCCTGCCTTCCTTACTGCCTTCCTTCCCGCCTTCCTTCCTTCCTTCCTTCCTGCCTTCCTGCCTTCATGCCTTCCTGCCTTCCTGCCTTCCTTCCTTTCTGCCTGCCTTCCTGCCTTCCTGCCAGTCTTCCTGCCTGCCGTCCTGCCTTCCTTACTGCCTTCCTTCCCGCCTTCCTTCCTTCCTTCCTGCCTTCCTGCCTTCATGCCTTCCTGCCTTCCTGCCTTCCTTCCTTTCTGCCTGCCATCCTTCCTTCCTGCCTGCCTTCCTGCCTGCCGTCCTGCCTTCCTTACTGCCTTCCTTCCCGCCTTCCTTCCTTCCTTCCTTCCTGCCTTCCTGCCTTCCTGCCTTCCTTCCTTTCTGCCTGCCTTCCTGCCTTCCTGCCAGTCTTCCTGCCTGCCGTCCTGCCTTCCTTACTGCCTTCCTTCCCGCCTTCCTTCCTTCCTTCCTTCCTGCCTTCCTGCCTTCATGCCTTCCTGCCTTCCTGCCTTCCTTCCTTTCTGCCTGCCATCCTTCCTTCCTGCCTGCCTTCCTGCCTGCCGTCCTGCCTTCCTTACTGCCTTCCTTCCCGCCTTCCTTCCTTCCTTCCTTCCTGCCTTCCTGCCTTCATGCCTTCCTGCCTTCCTGCCTTCCTTCCTAACTTCCTGCCTTCCTGCCTTCCTGCCTGCCTTCCTGCCTTCCTGTCTTCCTTACTTCCTGCCTGCCTTCCTGCCTTCCTTACTGCCTTCCTTCCCGCCTTCCTTCCTGCCTTCCTGTCTTTCTTACTTCCTGCCTGCCTTCCTTACTGCCTTCCTTCCTGCCTTCCTTCCTTCCTTCCTTCCTGCCTTCCTGCCTTCCTGCCTTCCTGCCTTCCTGAATCCCTTCCTTCCTTCCTTCCTTCCTGCCTTCCTGCCTTCATGCCTTCCTGCCTTCCTGAATCCCTTCCTTCCTTCCTGCATCCCTTCCTTCCTTCCTGCCTGACTTTCCTCCTTCCTTCCTTCCTTCCTTCCTGCCTGACTTTTCTCCTTCCTTCCTTCCTTCCTTCCTTCCTTCCTTCCTTCCTTCCTTCCTTCCTTCCTTCCTTCCTTCCTTCCTTCCTTCCTTCCTTCCTTCCTTCCTGTGGCTTCCAACCTACCCTTCCCTCCCTCCCTCCTTCCTTCCTTCCTTCCTTCCTTCCTTCCTTCCTTCCTTCCTTCCTTCCTTCCTCCCTCCCTTTCTTTCTCTTTCTTTCTTTCTTTCTTTCTTTCTTTCTTTCTTTCTTTCTTTCTTTCTTTCTTTCTTTCTTTCTTTCTTTCTTTCTTTCTTTCTTTCTTTCCTTTCTTTCTTTCTTTCTTTCTTTCTTTCTTTCTTTCTTTCTTTCTTTCTTTCTTTCTTTCTTTCTTTCTTTCTTTCTTTCTTTTCTTTCTTTTTCTTTCTTTTTCTTTCTCTCTTTCTTTCTTTCTTGTTTCTTTCTGTGGCTTTCAACCTACCCTTCCTTCCTTCCTTCCTTCCTGCCCTTCCTTCATTCCTTCCTTCCTTCCTTCCTTCCTTCCTTCCGTCCTTCCTTCCTTCCTTCCTTCCTTCCTTCTTTCTTTCCTTCCTTTCTTCCTTCCTTCCTTCCTCTCCTCCCTCCCTCCCTTCCTGCCTGAGTTTTTATGTTACAGAAACCAGCCACTGAGGAATATATACCAAAAGAATTGTACAGTACATCCCACAAGCATGGGAGGCTGGAGCACCGGGATGATCACAAAATGCGGAAGCAGTAACTTTTCATCTGAAACCAAACGTCAGATCGGTAGTTTAGAAATTATATCCTATAAAACTGGAAGCAAGAAAAGGAAGGATATAAGTGAGAATTTCTTTACAGTGAGGGTGGTGAGGCACTGGAATGGGTTGCCCGGGGAGGTTGTATATGCTCTATCCCCGGCGGTGTTCAAGGCCAGGTTAGACATAGCCTTGAGCCACATGGCTTAGTGCGAGTTGTCCCTGCCCATGGCAGGGGGGTTGGAACTAGATGATCTTAAGGTCCTTTCCAACACTTACTGTTCTATGATTCCATGATTCTATGATTCTATGATTCTATGACTAGAGCTTCTACTATAAAATTTTTCAAATAATTTGGGACAAAAATGGTCAATATTTGCATCTCACACACTAACGACCATCCTGGAAAGAAAAGCAGTCATTGGCTGTCCTGGATTCTGATACATCAGTCATTTTTTCTCCTTCTTAGTAGCTGGTGCAGTGCTGTGATTTTATCTTTGGCTTGAGAACAATACTAACACACCAATGTTTTTAGTTGTCGCTAAGTAATGTTTACTCTGACCAAGGACTTTCTCAGTTTCATGCACTGCCAGGGAGGAGGGGAAGCCGGGAGGAAGCAGAGACAGGACACTTGACCTAAATTGGCCAAATTTTTAGCCTACAATGCGCTGTTAAAATCTCCACTGAGAGCAATGGGTGGTGGGACTTTCAAACACTGGGATACACATTTACCAAAAGCCACCTGGTTGGTCAACAGTAGGGGATCTGCCAACAGGGATGGCCCAGCCCAATCAGAACTTTTACGTACTGTAGAAGGGGATAAAGTTCCTGTGGTGCACATAAAGAATTTGTTGGGAAACACAGCCTGGGTTATTCCTGCTTCAGGTAAAGGCAAACCCACTTCTGGGGTTGCTTTTGCTCAGGGACCTGGATATACTTGGTGGGTAATGCAGGAAGATGAGCAAGTCCGATGTGTACCTCAAGGGGATTTCATTTTGGGGGAAAACAGCCAATGAACTCAATTGTATGCTGTTGCCTGCTCTATAACACTTTTGTAGCCCGCCAGCTAGATATCTTCAGGTCACCAGCAAGTGACCCTGACTTCCCTCCGATCATCACCTCAACAAAGAACGAATTTTGACAAAACCACATGAGCTCAGCAGTGACCAGATGAGTTTGGCGGTGTCATCAGCAGGCAACAATCCAACACTACACACCGTCCTTCCTGCCCTGAAAGACCGTTACAAGAGATGGAGCTTGACATCATGGACTGGATGAATTCAGCAGCTTTATAGGGTTTGGTCTATGGACTAAGGAATGATATCTCTCTCTTTGCGTGTGGGTGTGTGTATATGTATATATATGAGACAAAGCGATGGTATATTGATCTGAGAATTACGTGAATGTTATGTAATAAGGGGTGGATACTGTCCTGGTTTCAGCTATAGCAGTCATTTTTCTCCTTCTTAGTAGCTGGTGCAGTGCTCTGTTTTTGACTTTAACCTGGGAACAACACTGATAACACTGATGTTTTTAGTTGTTGCTAAGTAATGTTTACTCCGACCAAGGACTTTCTCAGTCTCTCATGCTCTTCCAGTGAGGAGGGGCACGGGAAGCTGGAAGGAAGCAGAGACAGGACACCTGACCCAAACTAGCCAAAGGGGTATTCCTTACCACAGCACATCATGCCCAGTATATAAACTGGGGGGAGTTACCCCGAAGGCCCAGATTGCTGCTCGGGTTGGGCTGGGTATCGGTCGGCGGGTGGTGAGCAATTGTATCCTCTCCCCTTGTTATTTCTCTTATCATTATTATCATTGGTGGTAGCAGTAGTGGTTTTGTATTATACCTTAGTTGCGGGACTGCTCTTATCTCAACCCATGGGAGTTGTTACATTCTTCCAATTCTCCTCCCCATCCCTCCGAGAGCAGGGAGAGGAAGAACGGGGGTAGTGAGCCAGCAGCTGCTGAGTTACCCTCTGGGCTTAAACCACGGCAGCAGGGCTGCTCTGAATTTCTTCACCCCACCTGTAGCTGTGCTTGGGATTGCCCTGACATTGTGTAGGACATCATCGCAATTTTTTTTTGTTGAACTTCGTAAGGTTGGCTTTGGCCCACCTCTCAAGCGTGTCAAGGTCCCTCTGGGTGGCTTCCCTTCCCTCCAGCGTATCAACTGAACCACATAGCTTAGTGTCATCAGAAATCTATTTGGACTTTAGTAAAGCATTTGACACCGTTTCCCACAACATTCTCCTGGAGAAACTGGCTGCTCATGGCCTGGATAGGTGTATTCCTGCTGAGTTGAAAACTGACTGGATGGCAGAGCCCAGAGAGTGGTGGTAAATGGTGTCACATCTAGGTGGTGACCGGTCACTAGTGGTGTCCCTCAGGGCTTGGTGTTAGGGCCAATGTTGTTTAATATCTTTTTTGATGATCTGGATGAGGGGATCAAGTGCTCCCTTAGTAAATTTGCAGATGACACCAAGTTGGCTGGGAGTGTTGATTTGCTGGAGGATAGGAAGGCTCTATAGAGGTATCTGGACAGGCTGGATTGATGGGCTGTGGCCAGTGGTATGAGGTTCAACAAGGCAAATTCCTCGGTCCTGCATTTGTGCCACAACAACCCCATTCAATGCTACAGGCTTGGGAAAGAGTGGCTGGAAAGCTGCTCGGTGGAAAAAGACTTGGGGGTGCTGATTGCAGGCCGGCTGAACATGAGCCAGCAGTGTACCCAGGCAGCCAAGAAGGCCAATGGCATCCTAGCCTGCATCAGAAATAGTGTGGCCAGCAGGACTAGGTAAGTATTATTACCCTTGTACTCGGCACTGGTGAGGCCGCACCTGGAATACCATGTTCAGTTCTGGGCCCTTCACTACAAGAGAGATATTGAGTTGCTGGAATGGGTTCAGAGAAGGGCAACGAAGCTGGTGAAGGGCCTAGAGAGCAGGTCTTGTGAGGAGCGGCTGAGAGAACTAGAGTTGTTTAGTCTGGAGAAGAGAAGGCTCAGGGGGGACCATATTGCTCTCTACAACTACCTGAAAGGAGGATGGAGCAAGGAAGTGGCTGATCTCTTCTCCCAAGTAACAAGTGATAGGACAAGAGATAACAGACTCAAGCTGCACCAGGAGAGATTTAGACTGGATATTAGGAAAAATTTCTTCACCAAAAGGGTAGTCAGGCATGGGAATAGGCAACCCAGGGCAGTGGTGGAATTACGGTCCCTGGAAGTGTTCAAAAAATGCATAGACAAGGCCCTTACTGACATGGTTTAGTGGTGGACTTGGCATTCCCTGGGATAAAGGTTGGACTTGATGAACTTGAAGGTCTTTTCCAACCTATTTGATTCTACGATTCTATGTTTCTGTGATTCACAGGAAGTGGTTGGACATCACTTGATGATGGGAAGTTGTTGTGGTTTAAATCCAGCTGGCAGCTAAGTACCAGGCAGCTGCACACTCACACACCCCCTTCCCCCCTTCCCAGGCAGGATGGGGAGGACAATCGAAAGAATGTAAAACGCACGGGTTGAGATAAGAACAGTTTAATAACTAAAGTACAGTATAATACTTCTACTACTAATAATAGTGATAAGAGAAATAACAAGGGAGAGAATAAAAAACTAAAAGGGGAAAGGAAAAAAAGAAACACAACTGATGCACAATACAATTGCTCACCACCTGCTGACTGATGCCCAGCTGAACCTGAGCAGTGATTGGGCCCTTAGGTGTAACTCCCCCTAGTTTCTGTACCAAGCATCACGTGCTGTGGTATGAAATATCCTTTTGGCTAGTTTGGGTCAGGTGTCCTGCCTCTGCTCCCTCCCAGCTTCTTGTGCCTCTCCTCACTGGCAGTGCATGAGAGACTGAAAAGTCCTTGATCGGGGTAAGTGCTACTTAGCAACAAGTAAAACATTAGTGTGTTATCAGCATTGTTCTCAGACTAAAGCCAAAACACAGGACTGTACCAGCCACTAGGAACAAAATTATCTCTATCCCAGCTGAAAACAGGTCACGTACCCTTTCCTCCACAATTAATCTAGGTTTTCCATCCCACTTCCTCGCATCCTCTTCATGGTCTCGCAGGTCTACAGGTTACCCCATGGTGTGTACCTCCTATATCCTCCCTTTCAAGAAGAAGGACTCTTACTTTTAATAGCTGAGATGCTGGTCCATACAGGTGGGGTGTAGGCCTATCCTCTTTTTGCTGCTGGAACTCCTGGAACAGTTTCTCACATTGTTTCGACAGTTTTTCCACAGCCGAGACGTAAGACCGTAGGGAGGAAGAGAGACTTTCCTCTTATTTCCGGAGTTGGCAAGCTAATTCATTCACTGTTGATGCCTCTTTGTCTCTCCAGGTCATTACTGCCAATGAGTTGGCATATGATGATGGTGCACTCCATACAAATTTCCACCACATGGGTCGTGTGCACTGGACTTTGTCTGGATCTGTAAGTAACTGCACGTTGTTTGGGTCATAATAACTCATCTCTTGCACACCTAATTCATTCAGGTACTGGATATCTCTGTTGTTTTCCACTTGCCTGGGTTACATATAACATCTTCCTTGAAGGGATACCTTTCCTTCATGGCTGCCAGGAGTTGCCTCCAGAGGCTGAGGACTTGTGTCCCTCTCCCAACTGCCTTGTCAGTGCCTCCTTCCCTGGAATGTTATCCCAGCTGCTTGGCTTCCCTACCCTCTAATTCAAAACTGCTGGCCCCATTATCCTAGCATTGGAGCAAGCAGGTGATAATGTGCTCACCTGGATGACAGCTGAAATCTTTTCATATATCCCGCCACTCACTCAAGGATAGGGATTGAGAGGTTCCCTCTGGTTCTGCCTCTTCCTCTGTTTCTTGTGATTGCCCTGCTTTGTCCTCTTTCACTATACAAGGTGACTTTTGTGTCCATTTCTTCTTCTATATAGGGGTGACTGATAGTGGCACAGATTGGTTCTTTGGTTCAGGCGCAGTGCTTGCTACTGGGGTTGGAGTGGCCACAGTTTTTTTCGCTGGGGTTGGAGTACCTGCAGTGCCTGTCACTGGGGTTGGAGTAGTTGCAGTGTCTGTTGCTGGGGATTGAGTAGCAGTAGTGCTCATCGCCGGGGTTGGAGTAGTTGCAGTGCTTGTCTCCAGGGTTGGAGTAGCCACAGTGCCTGTTTCTTTGACATCAGATCCAGAGACCTTCTTTTCCCCTTGAAGGTACTGAATAGTGTTGAGCAGGGCTCGGTAGGCATGGGCTGGGCCCCAGCACCTTGTGGCGATTTGTATCTCTCTGGTATTGCCAAGATGACAGCATACTTTTTCTAGATTCTGCACTTGTTCAGGGGTGAAGTTCCAAAACACTGGAGAGGCACACTGGCCCAGGTACTTGCCCATGCTATCCCACACACCCTGCCACTCATAACTGTCCAGCCTCAGGATGATCTCTTGGTGGTATCCTTAGATTGTTGTTTAACCTTAAACAAGACCTGAAACACATTCAGCAACATGCTGATTCCTAGCAAAAGGACCAGGTTGGTTTCAAGGGGATACAAAGGATATTAAAAATCTTTAAAATTCTCAAATGCTGCTGTAAATAGCCTGGTGGGGAAGGGGAAGGCATAGGAGGATGTCTCCTCCATAGGTTTGCTCTCCCAGGAGAAAAGGCAAAAGGTATAATTATTAATAGTTCCCATTAGATGGCTCCCAAAGCATAGAGGCGACGGCAGTGCTGAGTAAACATACCAGATTAGTTTCACGACTAGCAATTCTATTTTGTCGCAAACCATTATTATAAAGTACAAAAAATGAGAGCCGTAGCCCAGGCCCCACAGCTGATAAACACCAAAACAGGGAATAAAGGCTGCAAGTAAGATGTTACATAACGCAATTCTGAGACCAAGCACAACAACTCTGAGAGCAAATAAATCAACATTGTGACCAGGGACTATTAAACCAATACAGTGAATGCTTATAACAAATTTGTTTTGACACACTCTGGTCAGATCTGTCATTATCTCAACCCTTTCTGACCCACATTCGTTGCCAAAAAGGACTGTCATGGTTTAAACCCAGCCGGCATCTAAGTACCATACAGGAGGACCTGGAAGCCATTGTGCAGCATGACATAATCGCAAACAGAGAAGGACTGGTGGGTGATGTGATGGTTGGAGGCTGTCTTGGGCAAAGCGATCATGAAATGAATTGAATTTTCATTCCTTTTAGAAGTCAGGAAGAAGGTCAGCAAAACCTCCACCTTAGACTTCCGGAGGACTGACTTTGGCCTGTTTATGATGCTGGTTGAGAGAATCCCTTGGGAAGCATTACTGAAGGACAAAGGGATCCAGGAAGGCTGGACACTCTTCAAGAATGGAATCCTTAAAGCACAGGAGCAGGCAGTCCCTATGTGCCAAAAATCAAACCGGCAGCAAAGACCAGCCTGGCTGAACAGGGAGATACTGCTTGAACTCAGGAAAAGAAAGAGAAATTATCACCTGTGGAAGAAGGGACTCTCAACCCATGAGGAAAATATTGGGCTGCTGTTAAGCAAGAGAGGGGAAATACCAACAATGCTGAAAAGGCAGAGGTTCTCCACACTTATTTCACCTCTGTCTTTACCAGCAACATTGGGCCCCAGTTCTTGGGATTCAAAATCCAAGTTGATGCAGACACCAATCAACAAATTTTGGTTCCATCTCTTATAACAGTCTCAACAGTCTCATTACTGACCAGATGCACCCAGGTCCTTGAGCAAAAGCAATTGTGTTTGCCTTCGCCTGAGGCAGGAATAACCCAGAATCTTTTCCCCAGCATATTTTTTATATGCACTACAGGAACTTTATCCACTTCTATAATCTGTAAAAATTTTGATTGGGCTGGACCAGCCTGGTTGGCAGATCTCCTAGTGTTGACAAACCAGGTGGCTTTTGCTAAATGGGCATCTCAATGCTTAAAGGTCCCACCACCTATTGCTCTCAGTGTAGTCTTTAACAGTCCATTGTACTGTTCAATTTTCTCGGAGGCTGGTGCATGATAGGGGATGTGATATACCCACTCGATGCCATGCTCTTTGGCACAAGTGTCTATGAGGTTGTTCCGGAAATGAGTCCCATTGTCTGACTCAATTCTCTCTGGGTTGCCATGTCGCCGTAAGTCTTGCTTCTCGAGGTCCAGGATAGTATTCTGGGCACTGTCATGGTACACAGCATATCCATTCCATCCATCTGGTGGTTGCTTCCACCATTGTAAGCACATGGTGCTTGCCTTGGCAGGATTGTGGTGGGAAAGGGGAAGGAAGCACTACCTGCTTGCCTCCTGTAATCTATGGCCTGGTGGCACTGGTGGCTCATAATGGAGGAGTTGGAGACTGATGCTAGTGGTTCATGGGGGGCTCATACACATTTTAAAGACTTGGTGCAAGGGTTTATTTGCTTCAGATCTAGCTTACTAATCTATTTTAACAGTAATCAGAGAGCATGGAAATATTTGTAAGAAAAAAACAAAAAGGCCTCAAAAATCTCTTTCATGTTCAAATTAATATTTGTATATCTCCCTGAAGGGAGATATAGGCACCTGAAGGTCTACGACCTCATTGGCATCATGGAGACATGGTGGGATGCCTCCTATGACTGGAGTGTTGGAAGGATAGAGGCTCTTCAGAAAAGAGCCTGGGAAGATGAGAAGGGGGTGTCGCCCTCCACATAAACAACCAGCTGGAGTGCGCACAGCTCTGCCTGGGGATGGATGAGGAGACAACTGAGAGCTTATGGATCAGGATTAAAGGGAAGGCAGGGACAGGGGACATTACACTGGGGGTCTGCTAGAGGCCACCCAGACACTAAGACCGAGTGGATGAGGCCCTCTACAGACAGATGGGTGCAGCCTCACATTCACAAGTCCATTATTAATAGTTCCCATTAGATGGCTGCCTTTGACTCCAGTTCATATTGAAGATCTAGCATGTCCGGTACGGCAGCACTCAATGGTGGGGTGACTTCGTTCAGGCCACAATAATCTACTGTTAGTCTCCACTCTCCATTAGACTTTTGCACTGGCCATATGGGGCTATTAAAGTGTGAGAAGGTCCTGCTGATCACTCCTTGGCTCTCCAGTCTACGGATCAGCTTATGGATGGGAATCAGGGAGTCTCGGTTGGTGCGATATTGCCGCCGGTGCACTGTTGTGGTCACGATTCAGCAACCCCACAACAGAAAGATCTTCTGAGAGACTGGGCAAGGGGGACAGCTGCTTCATTTCCTCTGTCTCCAAGGCAGCGATACCAAAAGCACATCAATACCCTTTTGGGTCTTTGAAGTACCCTCTCCTGAGATAGTCTATGCCAAGGATGCATGGATCCCCTGGACCAGTCACAATGGGGTCCTTTTGCCACTTCCTCCCAGTCAGGCTGATTTCAGCCTCCAGTGCAGTCAACTCTTGGGATCCTCCTGTCACTCCAGAAATGCAAATGGGTTCCACCCCTTGATACCTTGATGGCATCAGGGTGCACTTTGCACCATTATCGACTAGAGCCTTATACTTCTGTGGGACTGATGTGCCAGGCCATCTGATCCACACAGTCCAGTAAACCAGATTGTCCCTCTCCTCCACCTGGCTGGAGGCAGGGCCCCTCTAATAGTGATCATAAGATTCTCCACTTATGTCTTGTAGAAAGGGATTAGTATTTCATATCACAGGAGGTGGAGTAAAATCAGCTCTTCCACTCCATCTGGGAAGCTGCTCACCGAAGACTGGAGCAGCAGCTTTCCTGGGAGGATCATCCTTGACCATTGTTCTCCTCTTCAATTGCTCCAGAACTGAGGTAGGTTTTCCATCCCACTTTCTCATGGCTTCTCATGGCAGATAAAACCATAGTGTGGCCCGTGGCATGTACCTCCTATATCTTCTCCCTCAGGCAATAGGGCACCTTCTGTTAATAGCTGAGATGCGGGTTGGTACATGTGGGGAGCTGGATAACTCATCTCTCAATTGTTTGAACTCCTGGGTCAAGAGTTTTTCCACAGCTGAAATGATGGAAGGGGTGATATTGTCTTTGAACTCTTGGAGTTGACGAGTCACTTCATCCACTGTTGGTGGTGCTACCTCACTCCAGCTCATTGATGCCAACGAGCTGTCATATGATGATGGTGCACTCCGTGTAAGTTTCCGCCACATGGGTTGTGGACATTTGACTTCATCTGGATCTACAGGTGCATTCCCGGCATCCGGCCTATGAGAGATCATGTCTACAATGGCTGATTCCCTCAGGGACTGGATGCCTTTCTCTACCGTGGTCCAGTTGGCTGAGCGACTCATAATATTGTCCTTGTAGGGAAACCTTTCCTTCGCAGCTGCCAAGAGCTGCCTCCAAAGGCTGAGGGCTCATTTCTCTCTTGCAATCATTTGTCAATTCCTCCTTCCCTAGCAAGTGATCCCAGCTGCTTGGCTTCCCTGCCTTCTAGTTCATGACCATTGCCCCATTGTCCCAGCATCGGAGCAACTAGGTGACAGTGTGCTCACCTGGAAGACGGCTGAAATATTTTCATATATTCCGCAGCTCAGTCGAGTTCTGGGATCGAGAAGATACCTCATCCTTTTTGTCTTCCTCTGATTCCTGTATTAATAACTCTCATTCAGATGCCATCCCCTATAGTATGAATATTGGGTCTTCATCTTTCTTCACAGCATGGGTTGCTCTTTGTGCCTCTCGTTTGCTTTTCCCCTTGTGTACAGGGGCAAGAGAAAGTGACATGCATTTGTCCTTTGGTTCAGCTGCTGTGTCTATCACTGTGGTTGGAGTGGCTGCAGTGTCTATTTTCCAGGTTTGAGTAGCTGCTGTGCTTGGGGGTTAAGTAGCTGTCTTGTCTGTTGCTTTGCTGTCAAATTCAGAGACATTTTTTTCCTGCTCCTTACAGAACAGGGCTCTGTAGGTGTAGGCCAAGCCCCAGCACGTTGCAGCAAGTTGTCCCTCTCTGGTATTGCCAGGATGACAGCACACCTGGTCTAGCTTTTCTGCTAATTTTTCCGGATTTCGCACTTGTTCAGGGGTGAAGTTCCAAAGCACTGGAGGGGCCCACTGGCCTAGATACTTGCCCATACTCTCCCACACACCCTGCCACTCATGACTGTCCAGCCTCAGGGAAAATCTCTTAGTTGTCCTCCTATATCATCGTCCTTTAACCTTAGACATGTCCCGAGCCCAACCCTGTTTAACTTTCGAGATCAGACGAAGTAGGACGTTCTCAAGGTGGTATGGCTGTGGGTAAAACACATGCAGTATTTGTGGCAACATGCTGACTCCCAGCAAAAGCAGCAAGCAGGTTTCAAGGTTATCCAAAGGCCATCCAAAACCTTTAGAATTCTCAAATAGCCTGGTGGGGGAGCGGAGGGTGTGAGGGAATGTCTCCTTCATAGTTTGACCCTCCGGGGAGGAAAAAAAAGATGTGTAATTGCTAAAAATTCCCATTATATGCCTCCCAAAGTATAGAGGTGATGACATGCTGAGAACACATGCCAGTCCAGATTCATGATCAATGAGTCTATTGTATTACAAGTCATCACCATGAAGTCCAGCGAAAAAAGAACCTTAGCGCAGGCCCCAGAGCTGACAAATACTAAACCAGCAAATACTGGCTGTAAGTAAGGTACGACATGCTGAAACTCTGAGACCAAGCGCAACAAGTCTGAGAGCAAATAAATCAACATTGTGACGAGTGACTATTAATCCAAAACAATGAATGCTTATCACAAATATGATTAGACACACTCTGGTCAGATCTGTCGTTATCTCAACTCTTCGTGCCCCACGTTGGGCGCCAAAAAGAACTGTCTTGGTTTAAGCCCAGATGGTGTCGCAGAACCATGCAGCCACTCGATCACTCCCCATTGTTCTTCCTCCTGCTGCTCCCAGAGGGATGGGGAGGAGAATGGAAAGAATGTAAATCCCACAAGTTGAGATAAGAGCAGTCCAGTAACTAAGGCATAATACAAAACCGCTACTCCTACCACCAATAATAATAATGAGAAAGGAAATAACAAAGAGAGAGAATACAATTGCTTGCCACCCACTGACCAATACCCAGCCCGACCTGAGAAGCCATCTGGGCCTTCCAGGTAAGTACCCCTCATTCATATACTGGGCATGACGTACTGTGGTATGGAATACCCCTTTGGCCAGTTGTTTGGGTCAAGTGTCCTGTCTCTGCTTCCTCCCGGATTCCCGTGCCCCTTCTCACTGGCAGAGCATGAGACTGAAAAAATCCTTGATTGGAGAAAGCATTACTTAGGAACAAATAAAATCATCATTGTGTTATCAGCGTTGTTCCCAGGCTGTAAGTCAAAAACACAGCACTGCACCAGCTAAAAGAAGGAGAAAAATGACTGCTATAGATGAACCCAGGACATTCAGTTTTAGTAGAAAGAACAAGGAAGAGTCCAAGCACTAGTCTAGGGCTTTGCCCAACAAGTATGAAAAGGCTAAATATAGTGTAGAGTAAAAAGTACTGACTGCACTGTAACCCACCCCTCGTCCTGCAGTAGGGTGGGCATTGAGGAGAAACAAGCATGCTGGGAGGGCACTGAGGAGAAACAAGCATGTTGGTAAAGAAAAGCATGAGCACCGATGTTTTTAGATGTTGATAACTAATGTTTACTCTGACCAAGGACTTTCTCAGTCTCATGCTCTGCCAGGGAGGAGGGGAAGCTGGGAGGAAGCAGAGACAGGACACCTGACCCAAACTAGCCAAAGGGGTATTCCATACCATGGCACATCATGCCCAGTATATAAACTGGGGGGAGTTACCAGAAGGCCCAGATCACTGCTCGGGTCGGGCTGGGTATTGGTCAGATGGTGGTGATCAATTGTATCCTCTCCCCTTGTTTTTTCCCTTATCATTATATTATTGGTGGTAGGAGTAGGGGTTTTGTATTATGCCTTAGTTACTGGACTGCTCTTATCTCAACCCGTGGGAGTTACATTCTTTCGATTCTCCTCCCCATCCCTCCGGGAGCAGCAGGAGGAAGAAGAGAGGGAGAGAGCGAGTGGCTGCGTGGTTTCGAGTTACCATCTGGGCTCAAACCACGACAGTTCTTTGTGGCGCCCAACGTGGGGCAGGAAGGGTTGAGATAATGACAGATCTGACCAGAGTGTGTCTAATCATATTTGTGATAATCATTCATTGTTACTACTCGTCACAATGTTGATATATTTGCTCTCAGATTTGTTGCGCTTGATCTCAGAGTTTCAGCATGTCGTATCTTACATACAGCCAGTATTTGCTGTTTTAGTGTTTATCAGCTGGGGGGCCTGGGCTAAGGTTCTTGTTTCACTGTACTTCATGGCTGGACAGTCATGAGTGGCAGGGTGTGTGGGATAGTATGGGCAAGTATCTAGGCCAGTGGGCCCCTCCAGTGCTTTGGAACTTCACCACTGAACAAGTGCAACGTCCGGAAAAAACTAGTAAAACACTTAAACGAGGTGTGCTGTCGTTCTGTTTATACCAGAGAGGGACAATTTGCTGCAACATGCTGGGGCTTGGCCTATGCCTACAGAGCCCTCCTCAACGCTATCCAGCACCTTCAAAGGGAAAAAATGTCCCTGGATCTGATGGCAAATCAACAGACAAACCCTGACCACAACAGACAATGCTGATACTCCAGAAGTACAGCAGCTACATCAACCCCAGTGACATGCACAAGAGCTACTCAAACCCTAACCACAAGAGACAGCGCAACTACTTCAATTTCAAATACAGCAGCTACACCAACCCCCAGTGACAAGCACAGCAGCTACACAAACCCCGATAGCAACAGACAACGCAGCTGTTGGTCTTACTCAACAACGAAGCACAACAGCTGCACCAACCCCTGCAACAGACACTGCAGCCACTCCAACCCTAGTGGCAGATGCTGCAGCCACTCCAATCCTAGTGGCAGACACTGCAGCCACTCCAACCACAGTGATAAACACTGCAGCTAAACCAAATGGCCAATTTGTGATAATACCTGTTGCCCCTGTAAGCAAAAGCAAATGAGAGGCACAAAGAGCAACCCGTGAAGTGAAGAAAGATGAAGTCCAAATGCAATTACTACACGGAAGAGGATCTGAACAAGAGTTACTACTACGTGGATCAGAGGAAGAGGAAGAAGAAGAAGAAGAGGTGAGTTCTCGACCCCGGACCTCGACCGGGCTGCGGAATATGCAAAAAGATTTCACCCGTCTTCCAGAGGAGCACATTGTCACCTGGTTGCTCCGATGCTGGGACAATGGGGCTGATGGTCATGAACCAGAAGGTAGGGAAGCCAAGCAGCTGGGATCACTTGCTAGGGAAGGAGGAATTGACAAATGATTGCAAGAGAGAAATGAGCCCTCAGCCTTTGGAGGCGGCTCTTGGCAGCTGTGAAGGAAAGGTTTCCCTACAAGGACAATATTATGAGTCGCTCAGCCAACTGGACCACGGTAGAGAAAGGCATCCAGTCCCTGAGGGAATCAGCCATTCTAGACATGATCTATCATAGGCTGGATGCCAGGAACACATCCGTAGATCCAGATGAAGTCGAATGTACACAACCCATGTGGCGGAAACTTACACGGAGTGCACCATCATCATATGCCCCCTCACTGGCATCAATGACCTGGAATGACAGAACATCACCAACAGTGAATTACCTGATTCGCCAACTCCGAGGGTTCAAAGACAATATCACCCCTTCCATCATTTCAGCTGTGGAAAAACTGTCCCAGGAGTTTAAACAATTGAGAGACCATTTATCCGATCTATCCAGCTCCCCACGCGTACCAACCCATGTCTCAGCTAATAACAGAAGGCGCCCTACTGCTCGAGAAAGAAAATATAGGAGGTACATGCCACGGGCCACCCTACGGTTTTACCTGCAGGATCACGGAGAAGACATGAGAAAGTGGGATGGAAAACCTACCTCAGTTCTGGAGGAAAGGGTGCGTGAACTGAAGAGGAGAACAATGGTCAGGGATGAACCTCCCAGGAAAGCTGCTGCTCCAGTCTCTGGTGAGCAGTTTCCCAGATGGAGTGGAAGAGCTGATTTTACTCCAACTCCTATAATAAGGAATACTAATCCATTTCTACAAGACATGAGTGGAGAATTTTATGATCACTATTAGAGGGGTCCTGCCTCCAGCCAGGTGGAGGAGAGGGACAATCAGGTTTACTGGACTGTGTGGATCAGATGGCCTGGCACATCAGTCCCACAGGAGTATAAGGCTCTAGTAGATACCGGTGCACAGTGTACCCTGATGCCATCAAAGTATCAAGGGGTGAAACCCATTTATATTTCTGGAGTGACAGGAGGATCCCAAGAGTTAACTGTACTGGAGGCTGAAATCAGCCTGACTGGGAGGAAGTGGCAAAAGCACCCCATTGTGACTGGTCCAGGGGATCCATGCATCCTTGGCTGTCCTGGGTTCAGCTATAGCAGTCATTTTTCTCCTTCTTAGTAGCTGGTGCAGTGCTGTGGTTTTTAACTTTCAGCCTGGGAACAATGCTGATAACACCGATGTTTTTAGTTGTTGCTAAGTAATGTTTACTCCGACCAAGGACTTTCTCAGTCTCATGCTTTGCCAGGGAGGAGGGGAAGCCGGGAGGAAGCAGAGACAGGACACCTGACCCAAACTAGCCAAAGGGGTATTCCGTACCACAGCACGTCATGCCCAGTATATAAAGCGGGGGGAGTTACCCAGAAGGCCCAGATCACTGCTCGGGTCGGTCTGGGTATCGGTCGGCAGGTGGTGAGCCATTGAATCCTCTCCCCTTGTTATTTCACTAATCATTATTATCATTGGTGGTAGCAGTAGTGGTTTTGTATTATACCTTAGTTACGGGACTGCTCTTATCTCAACCCGTGGGAGTTACATTCTTCCAATTCTCCTCCCCATCCCTCCGGGAGAGGGAGGAGGAAGAAGAGAGGGAGTGAGCAAGTGGCTGCGTGGTTCTAGGTTACTGGCTGGGCTCAAACTACGACATTGGCATAGACTATCTCAGGAGAGGGTACTTCAAAGACCCCAAAGGGTATAGATGGGCTTTTGGTATCACTGCATTGGAGACAGAGGAAATGAAGCAGCTGTCCCCCTTGCCCGGTCTCTCAGAAGATCCTTCTGTTGTGGGGTTGCTGAAGGTCGAAGAACAACAAGTGCCAATCGCGACCACAACAGTGCACTTCAGCATTATTGCACCAACCAAGACTCCCTGATTCCCATCCATAAGCTGATCCGCAGACTGGAGAGCCAAGGAGTGATCAGCAGGACCCGCTCACCCTTTAATAGCCCCATATGGCCAGTGCAAAAGTCTAATGGAGAGTGGAGACTAACAGTAAACTATGGTGGCCTGAATGAAGTCACACCACCATTGAGTGCTGCCGTACCGAACATGCTAGAACTTCAATATGAACTGGAGTCAAAGGCAGCCAAGGGGGTACCACAACTGATATTGCCAATGCATTTTTCTCAATCCCTTTGGCAGCAGAATGCAGGCCACAGTTCATTGTTACTTGGAGGGGCGTCCAGTACACTTGGAACCGACTGCCCCAGGGGTGGAAACACAGCCCTACCATCTGCCATGGATTGATCCAGACTGCACTGGAACAGGGGCAAGCTCCAGAACACCTGCAATACATTGATGACATTATCATGTGCGGCGATACAGTGGAAGAAGTTTTTGAGAAAGGGAGGAAAATAATCCAAACCCTGCTGAAGGCTGTTTTTGCAATAAAATGGAGTAAAGGTCAAGGGACCTGCACTGGACATTGAATTTTGGGGAATAAAACGGCAAGATGGACGCCGCCAGATCCCCACAGACGTGATCAACTAGATAACAGCAATGTCTCCACCAACTAACAAGAAAGAAACACAAGCTTTCTTAGGTGTTGTGGGGTTCTGGAGAATGCACATCCCAAATTACAGTCTGATTGTATGCCCTGTCTATCACGTGACCCGGAAGAAATATGATTTCAAATGGGGCCTTGAGCAACAACAAGCCTTTGAAAAAATTAAATGAGAGATAGTTCATGCAGTAGCCCTTGGACCAATCTGGACCGGGCCTGATATGAAAAATGTTCTCTGTAGTGCAGCCCGGGATAATGGTCCTACCTGGAGCCTCTGGCAGAAAGCTCCAGGGGAGACTTGAAGTCGACCCCTCGGCTTTCGGAGTTGGGCATATAAAGGATCCAAGACCAGCTATGCTCCCACTGAAAAAGAGATACTGGCAGCCTATGAAGGGTTTTGCGCTGCTTCAGAAGTGATTGGCACTGAAGCACAGCTCCTCCTGGCACCCCGGTTGCCTGTGCTGGGCTGGATGTTCAAAGGCAGCATCTCCTCTACACATCATGCAACCGATGATAACATGGACTAAGCGGGCCACACTAATTACATGATGAGCTCAAATAGGAAATCCCAGTCATCCAGGAATTCTAGAAGTCATCATGGACTGGCCAGAGGGCAAAGATTTTGGGATGTCACCAGAGGAGGAGGTGACGCGTGCTGAAGAGGCCCCACTATATAATAAATTGTCAGAAAGTGAGAAGAAATATGCCTTGTTTACTGATGGGTCCTGCTGTACTGTGAGAAAGCATCGGAGATGGAAGGCAGCTGCATGGAGTCCACTACGACAAGTTGCAGAAACTGCTGAAGGAGAGGGTGAATTGTATCAGTTTGCAGAGGTGAAAGCCATCCAGCTGGCCTTGGATATTGCTGAACGAGAAAAATGGCCAGTACCGTATCTTTACACTGACTCGTGGATGGTGGCAAATGCCCTGTGGGGGTGGTTGCAGCAATGGAAGCAGAGCAAGTGGCAACACAGAAGTAAACCCATCTGGGCTGCTGCACTGTGGCAAGATATCGGTGCCTGGGTGCAGAACCTGGTGGGGAAGGTACACCACGTAGATGCTCATGTACCCAAGAGTTGGGCCACTGAGGAACACCGGAACAACCAGCAAGTGGATAAAGCTGCTAAGATTGAAGTGGCTCAGATGGATTTGGATTGGCAACATAAGGGTGAATTATTTTTAGCCCAGTGGGCCTATGACACCTCAGGCCATCAAGGCACAGATGCAACATATTGATGGGCTCGTGATCGAGGGGAGGATGTAACAATGGACACTATTGCTTAAGATATTCACGAATGTGAAACGTGCTGCAATTAAGCAAGCCCAGTGGTTAAAGCCTCTCTGGTATGGAGGACGATGGCTGAAGTACAACTATTGGGAGGCCTGGCAGATTGACTATATTACACTCCCACCACCCCACCAAGGAAAGCGCTATGTGCTTACCATGGTGGAAGCAACCACGGGATGGCTGGAAACATACGCTGTGCCCCACGCCACTGCCCTGAACACTATCCTGGGAATTGAGAAACAAGTCTTGTGGTGACATGGCACCCCAGAGAGAATTGAGTCAAACAATGGGACTCATTTCCGGAACAACTTTATAGACACTTGGGCCAAAGAGCATGGCATTGAGTGGATATATCACATCCCCTACCATGCACCAGCCTCTGGGAAAATCGAACGGTACAATGGGCTGTTAAAAACTACACTGAGAGCAATGGGTGGTGGGACTTTCAAACACTGGGATACACATTTACCAAAAGCCACCTGGTTGGTCAACAGTAGGGGATCTGCCAACAGGGCTGGCCCAGCCCAATCAGAACTTTTACGTACTGTAGAGGGGAATAAAGTTCCTGTGGTGCACATAAAGAATTTGTTGGGGAAGACAGTCTGGGTTATTCCTGCTTCAGGTAAAGGCAAACCCGCTCATGGGGTTGCTTTTGCTCAGGGACCTGGATATACTTGGTGGGTAATGCAAGAAGATGGGGAATTCCGATATGTACCTCAAGGGGATTTCATTTTGGGGGAAAACAGCCAATGAACTCAATTGTATGCTGTTGCCTGCTCTATAACACTTTTATAGCCCACCAGCTAGATATCTTCAGGTCGCCAGCAAGTGACCCTGACTTCCCTCCGATCATCACCTCAACAAAGAATGAATTTTGACAAAACCACATGAGCTCAGCAGTGACCAGACGAGTTTGGCGTTGTCATCAGCAGGCAACAACTCAACACTACACACCGTCCTTCCTGCCCTGAAAGAGTATTACAAGAGATGGAGCCTGACATCATGGACTGGATGAATTCAGCAGCTTTATAGGGATTGGTCCATGGACTAGGGAATGATATCTTTGTGTGTGGGTGTGGGTGTATATATATGTGTATATATGGGACAGGGGCAATGGTGTGTTGAGAGATGTGGGATGTGATCATGACATGAATGGTATGGAATAAGGGGTGGATACTGTCCTGGGTTCAGCTATAGCAGTCATTTTTCTCCTTCTTAGTAGCTGGTGCAGTGCTGTGTTTTTTAACTTTCAGCCTGGGAACAATGCTGATAACAGCCATGTTTTAGTTGTTGCTAAGTAGTGTTTACTCTGACCAAGGCTAAGTAGTGTTTACTCTGACCAAGGCCTTTCTCAGTCTCATGCTCTGACAGGGAGGAGGGGCACGGGAAGCTGGTAAGAAGCAGAGACAGGACACCTGACCCACCTAGACAAAGGGGTATTCCATACCAGAGCACATTGTGCCCACTATAAAAACTGCGGGGAGTTACCCGGAAGGCACAGTTCTCTGATCAGGTTCGGCTGGATATCGGTTGGCAGGTGGTGACCAGTTGTATTCTCTCCCCTTGTTATTCCCCTTATTGTTATTATTGGTGGTAGCAGTAGTGGTTTTGTATTATACTTTAGTTACATGACTGTTCTTATCTCAAACCGTTGTGTTTACATTCTTTCCATTTTTCTCCCCATCCCTCCGGGAGCGGGGGGAGGAAGAACTGGGGTGGAGAGTGAGTTACTGGCTGGGCTTAAACAACGACAGGGCAAGTTAAGGATGGAGAGAAGTCACTCACTAATTGCCATCATGGGCGAAAGAGACACAACTTGGGGAAATTAATTTAATTTATTATCAATAGAGTAGGATAATGAGAAATAAAAACAAAACTTAAAACACCTTCCCACCCCGCTTCTTCCCAGGCTCAGCTTCACTCCCAAATTCTCTACCTCCTCCCCCTGAGCAGCACGGAGGGACAAGGAATGGGGGTTGTGGTCAGTTCATCAGACAGTTGCCTCTGCCACTCCTTCCTCCTCATACTCTTCCCCTGCTCCAGCATGGGGTCCCTCCTGTAACCTTAAATCTTAAACTAACAATAGTGTATGTGCCTTTAACATAGTAGAATAAACCAAACTCTTCTAACTTACTAACACTTAGGGAGAAAGGAATGTTCGGCTGATGGGGGAAGGAGCATCACGGGACCGATAACAACTAATGAGACAATAAATAAGACCAAGGATGCCAGCCTTCAAGATAATAGGGTGGTGCCCAGCAAGACTGGAACAGAAGAGAAGCAAGGACATACCAACTGCTAACTCGGCACTAGGAGCTTGCAAGCGTGCGCAAGCACTGAGGTCATTCAGTAAACACAGTGAGGAAGACTATAGACGACCACCAAAGACCCCCAATCAGCAAGAAAGCGCATGCGTAATTAGGATGCAAACATTATAATTAGTTCCTGGGAAAGCTATGAATATGCATGAGTATGCTAAATATATACCCACTGTCAGCAAGTATCGGGTGCGCTCACCTTTGCGAAACGATTCGCGTGTGCGCCCAGCGCTGCAGTAAAGAATGCCTGCTTTCTAAAACTCCAAATTGAGTCTTAGAGTGTTTCTCTGACCAACTTTTATTGTAACACTCCCACAGTCCTCCAAGAAGTTCCCCAACGTGAGTCTTTCCCACAAGCTGCAGTTTTTCAACTGCTCCTGCATGGGTCCTTTCTGCAGTGTGCAGTCCTTCAGGAACAGACTGCTCCAGCATGGGTCCCTCGTGGGGTCACAATCTTGCCAGCAAACCTGCTCCAGAGTGATACCGAATTAAATTACTATTTCACTGTATAATTGATACCAAATTAAATTAGTATTTCAATGAATATAGAGACTTAGACATAGACAGGGCTACAAGGATTCTTAAACTAGTATTTCATTGTGTATAGAGGCTACAAGGATTCTCAAGTTAAGGCAGGCATGCAACAAGGCCTCGCTCTCCATGAGGCCACAGGGCCACTGTCATTGGCATCTGCAGACTTGTTTCTCTCACATATTGTCACTCCTCTCTTCCAGCTGCTGCCCTGCGGCAGTTTTTTCCCCTTATTAAATATGTCATCAGAGGTGCTACCACCGTCACCAACTGGCTCAGCTTTGGCCAGCAGCTGTTCCATGTTGGAGCTGGCTGGCATTGGCTCTATTGACTTCTGGCATCTTCTCACAGAAGCCACCCCTGCAGACCCCCTGATATCAAAACCTTGACATGCAAATCCAATACACAGTCAGAGGTGTCCAGAGTTGGGCAACTGCAATTCAGGCTAGTGGAGGCTCCTCCCCTGCTAGCACAAACTAGAAGGAGTACAGCAGGTATTTGGCTGAAACATCTTCATGCCTATTCCTCCAAAATATATTCTGAAATTCTGTCTTAAGCCTCTTGACCAAAGCCAAAGCTTGTTTCCTAAAATCCTATTTGCATCCCCTTAGTTAAAGAGATTCTGTGTACGTCATCATGTTCTTAACATGATACAGATCTATGGCCTTAAGTGAAGACTAGAGCAGCTGCAGAATATTTTATGTTGCAGAGGAAGTAGAAATTTTAGGTAATAAGAAACATTAACACAGATTTTGACAACGTTTCAGTAAATAAGAATATAGCCTGCAAACTAAAGATTAGAACAAAATGTGCAAAAGCAGGTTCTCAAAAACTTGCTGTGTTAGTAAATTGTCTTTATTTCAAAGCAGTAAGGGAGAAACTACGTCATCCCTCTGCCACTGCATACAAAGAGTCCCTGTTTGGGATCAATGAATAGGTATGTGTGGCCAACCTTCTTGCAGTTGCCTGCAGGTTATGGATTTGGAAGTTGGTGGAAAAATTCTGATTGAGCCTGAACATTCACTCACATCTGGACTTCAATGTAACAGCCTAAAGGGAGCGTTGCTCTAAATTTTAAATTTCACTGAACTTGATGAAGGGCTTGACGTGTTCTACAGGAAGAGGTCGGAAAAGCTGTAAATATTTATTTCAATGAGATTAAACCTGTGCTTTCAATGCTGCTTTTACACTTTCACCTATGTATCCATTTACAGTCTCTGCAGAACCCTTCCAGTGCATTTCTGTCCTAGGAAATCTTTAGCATACATACACTGAAAGGCAATGTACACAGCATATAGCCCTGTAAGGGACCAGGGTAGTGGAATCTGTGGGCAACTGCATCGAAATTGCTAATTTGTCAGCTCATCAGTAGAAAAAAACAGCTGGGCAAGAAAGAGGAAGCTTGGGCTGATTCAGGGCCATGACAAGTGAATTCTTGATTTAGTTCTTTCTATATCCTCCTCTTCTTGTTTCCATCCATAAATGCATGGAATTCCTGGTCTACAAAGCAAGTAACCTGCAATGCAGCAGTAGGAAGAAACCAGTGAGTGTTCATGCCACAAATGTCAGGTTGTGTAGGATCAAGTCCAGGCATGAATGGCTGCGTACGTATCATTTGTTAAAGCAATGCTCCTTCTCAGGATTATTTGCTGATTTCCTGTTTAGGAAGTTGCACCGCTGCTCATTTAGGCTTGCATGCAGAAATTAAGTTTATAGGTAATATTTGGAAAACAGTTACTCAAATTGGCTTAATACATTTCCATAATGACTATTGCATATATGCAATAACTATTTTTTAAGCCATCAAATATTTTGTTCCATCAGGCCACTTTCTATGAAATAGTTCTATTTGTACTGGCTACTGAAAATAAATTACGACAACATTCTCCCAGGTCAAAAGCAAACCTCATACAATGCCCACTGTGATCACTGTGAATTAATAGGGATCTCCTGATGCAACAACAGGTTCACAAAGCTGAGGTGTTGTAGCTTACACCGTTCATCATTCAGGACATCTCCAGTAAAAGGATTTTTAAATAAAGGTAGCAGGTTTTAGTATTATGATGCTGTACAACACTAAAATCTCTTTACTTCAAAGAACAAATAGTTTCATATCTCAAGCATTTCATGTCAAATATTTGCCAGGATTTTTATCTTAGTCCAACTATTTCCAGTGGCTCTAATGCTATGTAAAAGACTGTAGCAAGACATCTCCAGGGGATTGATTATATTGCTATTTGGCTTTATATCTCTTTCACTAATTCAAATAAATCATGAGCTTCTTCAGATGTATCAGAGAGCATTCCATTTCCTCAACTGTAAATGACAAATGATGAATAATACACATTGCTGACTTTTTCCCCACCTCAAATTCCCATCTAGCTCGCCAGTGACTCAAACTGTTGCATTTAGTCTATTTTTGCAGATGTCCTGCAAAATGATTGCGACTCTCTCAGATTTCATAGAAGATCATTCTTGTTCAGTGATATACATATGTATGCATTGTATTCAGCTCATTTACTGTAAGTGTGAATTTAGAGGTTCTTCCTTCCCACTTGAATATACAGAAAAATGTGGAATAGAATCATAGAATCATAGAATCATAGAATCGTAAGGGTTGGAAAGGACCTTAAGATCATCTAGTTCCAACCCCCCTGCCATGGGCAGGGACACCTTGCCCTAAACCATGTGGCTCAAGGCTCTGTCCAACCTGGCCTTGAACACCGCCAGGGATGGAGCATCCACAACCTCCCTGGGCAACCCATTCCAGTGCTTCACCACCCTCACTGTAAAGAACTTCTTCCTTATATCTAATCTAAACTTCCTCTGTTTAAGTTTGAACCCATTACCCCTTGTCCTACCACTACAGTCCCTAAGGAAGAGTCCCTCCCCAGCATCCTTGTAGACCCCCTTCAGATACTGGAAGGCTGCTATGAGGTCACCACGCAGCCTTCTCTTCTCCAGGCTGAACAGCCCCAACTTTCTCAGCCTGTCTTCATATGGGAGGTGCTCCAGCCCTCTTATCATCCTCGTGGCCCTCCTCTGGACTCGCTCCAACAGCTCCATGTCCTTTTTATGTTGAGGACACCAGAACTGTACGCAGTACTCCAAGTGAGGTCTCACAAGAGCAGAGTAGAGGGGCAGGATCACCTCCTTCGACCTGCTGGCCACGCTTCTTTTGATGCAGCCCAGGATACGGTTGGCTTTCTGGGCTGCAAGCGCACACTGCCGGCTCATGTTAAGCTTCTCGTCAACCAACACCCCCAAGTCCTTTTCTGCAGGGCTGCTCTGAATCTCTTCTCTGCCCAGCCTGTAGCAGTGCCTGGGGTTGCCCCGACCCAGATGTAGGACCTTGCACTTGGCTTGGTTAAACTTCATAAGGTTGGCATCAGCCCACCTCACAAGCGTGTCAAGGTCCCTCTGGATGGCATCCCTTCCCTCCAGCGTATCAACCGAACCACACAGCTTGGTGTCATCGGCAAACTTGCTGAGGGCGCGCTCAATCCCACTGTCCATGTCACCGACAAAGATGTTGAACAGGACCGGTCCCAACACCGATCCCTGAGGGACACCACTCGTTACAGGTTTCCAACTGGACATCGAGCCATTTACCACAACTCTTTGCGTGCGGCCATCGAGCCAGTTTTTTATCCACCGAGTGGTCCATCTATCAAATTGATGTCTCTCCAATTTAGAGACAAGGATGTCATGCGGGACAGTGTCGAACGCTTTGCACAAGTCCAGGTAGATGACATCAACTGCTCTGCCGCTGTCCATCAGTTCCGTGGCTCCATCATAGAAGGCCACCAAATTGGTCAGGCAGGATTTCCCCTTAGTGAAGCCATGTTGGCTGTCACCAACCACCTCGTTGTTTTTCATGTGCCTTAGCATGTTTTCCAGGAGAAACTGTTCCAAGATTTTGCCAGGCACAGAGGTGAGGCTGACTGGTCTGTAGCTCCCCGGGTCTTCCACCTTCCCCTTCTTGAAAATGGGGGTTATATTACCCTTCTTCCAGTCATCGGGAACTTCACCTGACTGCCAGGATTTTTCGAATATGATGGACAGTGGCTTAGCAACTTCATTCGCCAGCTCCTTCAGGACCCGTGGATGGATTTCATCAGGTCCCATGGACTTGTGCACGTTCAGGTTCTTAAGATGGTCTCGAACCTGATCCTCTCCTACAGTGGGCCTAAGGTCTTCGTTCTCACAGTCCCTGCATTTGCTTTCCAAGACTTGGGTTGTGTGGTCAGAGCATTTGCTGGTGAAGATGGAGGCAAAGAAGTCATTAAGAACCTCAGCCTTCTCCAAATCCATGGTAGCCAGTTCTCCTGATAGCTTCTGGAGAGGGCCTACATTGTCCCTAGTCTGTCTTTTATTTGCTACGTATCTATAGAATCCTTTCCTGTTATCTTTTACATCCCTTGCCAAACTTAATTCTAGCTGGGCCTTAGCTTTCCTAACCTGGTCCCTAGCTTCTCGGGCAATGTTCCTGTATTCTTCCCAGGCTGCCTGTCCTTGCTTCCACCTTCTATAAGCTTCTTTTTTCCCTCTAAGTTTCCTCAGCAGCTCCTTGTCCATCCATGGAGGTCTCCTGGCCCTCCTGCTGCACTTTCTTCTAGTCGGGATGCAACACTCTTGAGCACGTAGCAGGTGATCCTTGAATACCGACCAGCAGTCTTGGGCCCCCCTGCCCTCTAGGACTGTATCCCATGAAACCTTACTAAGGAGGCTCCTGAAGAGGCCAAAGTCTGCTTTCTTGAAGTCCAGGGCAGTGAGCTTGCTGCACGCTCTTCTCACCGTCCTGAGGATCTCAAACTCAACCATCTCGTGATCACTAGAGCCAAGGCTGCCCTGGAGCGTTACATTTCCAACCAGTCCCTCCCTGTTGGTGAGCACAAGGTCCAGCATGGCACCTCTCCTCGTCGGCTCCTCTACTGCTTGAAAGAGGAAGTTGTCTTCCACACAATCGAGGAACCTCCTGGATTGCTTGTGCCGGGCCGTACCATCCCTCCAACAGATGTCAGGATGGTTGAAGTCCCCCATGAGGACCAGGGCCTGCGAGCGTGAGGCTGCTCCTATCTGTCTGTAGAGCGCTTCATCCACAGAGTCCTCTTGATCAGGCGGCCTGTAACAGATCCCCACCGTAATGTCCCCTGTTGCTGTTTTCCCTTTGATCCTGACCCACAAACACTCTGTTACCTCATCACCCGTCCCCAGACAGAGTTCCATACTCTCTAGCCTATCACTGACATAGATAGCAACGCCCCCTCCCCGTCTGCCTGGCCTGTCTTTTCTAAACAGCCTGTAACCTTCCATTCCAACATTCCAGTCATAGGAGCCATCCCACCATGTTTCTGTGATACCAATGACATCATATTCCCGTAGCCTTGCACACATCTCTAATTCCTCTTGCTTGTTCCCCATACTACGGGCGTTTGTATAGAGGCACCTTAGCCGAGCTCCAAATGAAGCCGACTCAATGGCTGGAGCAGCTGGAACATCTCTACATCGCTCCAAGCACTTATTACAGGTGCTGGCAACTGACCAGGAATGTTGGGATGGATCAATGCTCCCCTCCCCCAACACATCTAGTTTAAAGCTTTCCTGACCAGCCTGGCAAGCCTCCTACCAAAACAGCTCTTCCCCTTCTTTGTCAGACCAGCTCCACCAGCCTCCAGTAGATCTGGCCTCCCAAATGGAGCCCCATGTTCTAAATAGCCAAACCCCTGACTATGGCACCAGCATTCTAACCATTTATTAACCTGCCAGACACGCCTAGCTTTTTTAAGGTCCTCCCCTTTGCCCTGGAGAATCGATGAAAAAACTATCTGAGCTCCAGAGCCCCTAACCACCTCTCCCAGGGCTCTGTAGTCCTTCCTAATGTCCTCCAGGCAACTGCTGTCTATATCTCTAGCACCCACATGGACCACTAGAAGGGGGTAATAGTCAGCAGGACTTACTAGAGCAGGCAGCCTCTCAGCAACATCCCTGATCCGAGCCCCTGGCAGGCAACACACCTCCCTCGAGACTGGATCAGGCCGGCAGATAAGCGCCTCTGTGCCTTTCAAAGTAGAGTCCCCTACTACTATGACCCTCCGCTTCTTCCTGGAGGCACCAGTAGCGATCCTCTTTACTGGTGCATCAGCAGGGTGCTCATTAGGTGTGGTGGATGCTTTCTCATTAGCCTCCTGCAGAACCGCGAAACGGTTCTGGGTGGGGACATCAGATTTAGGAGGAAGCCCCTTGTCGTTAATTGTCCTCTTCCTCCTTTTTTTGTTCGTTTTTCTCGTGACTAATTCCCAGCTTCCTGGGTTGCTGCCCTCCTTCTTTCCTATACGAGCAATGCTGGACGTTTGCAGCCCCTGCGCAGTTTGAGCCTGGAGCAAGCAGCCCAGCTTCCTCTCAGCTTCCCTGGCATCTTTTAGCTCTATATAATAATGGAAATATTATATGGAAATATTTATTCATTGTTCTGTTGAATTTAGGCACCAAAGTAATCATCCAAGTAAGCATGTAGCAAGCCTACTTTGCATAGTCTTGTGCTAAAGAGCATGACTTCACTCAGTATCCAAGATAACTAAAGCTAGTGCAAATATGCCTTTAAAAGCTGCAATCACACATTCCAAAAAGGTTACAGCCTATGTTTGAGGCAGCTATACATGAAATATTTTTGCTCACACTCCATATTAAAAGAACATCAGTGGAGGAGCTGCTTGCATTTTGGGGAGGACTGGATGGAATAACAAGAGACAAATAAATTAACAAAGAGAGGTTATTTATTCTCTTGCACTCAACAATGGCTATGATACAAAAACGAGTTATGAAGCCAGTTAGACTGCCCCAGTCCTAATACAAGTTTCAGCAGCCTGTGCTGGCTTTGGTCTTTCTAGGCACTGTTTACATAAGTTGTGAATTAGTGCAACAAAGCACACCCACATATTCTTCCAGCCACACACCCCTGGGTGCCTTGGGAGCTGGCTTTGTCAATTTCCGCTGTGGGAAAAATCTCTCAGGTGACATGAAGCTCCTTTCGCTACAAGACCCTTGGCTGTTGTGTCATATATGGAATGGGCATAACACCTGTGAGTGGCAAAGACACCCATCTGTCCCATCCTGGAAACTCTTATGAGCTGAATATCACACCGATGGGTGTCTATTTTAAAATAGGTACTTCTAAAATGTCACCTAAGAACTGAACACACTTCAGAAAAAAAAAAGGCATGAAATAACCCATAAGCATTCTCCAATCTGTCATTACCTGGTTCAATAGGTATCACTAAAGCCCACCTCTGCTCGCTGAGGAGAGCCTTGTATCACTATCTTTGCAGTGCTCTTTGGGGAAAAGTAGAGGTATATGCGAGGATAACTATTGAGAACAGTTTCTTCCTCACATGACCTTCTTTAACCAGAAAACTTTTGAATAGAGAATGATAATACATGTTTCAGGAGAATAGACTTTACAGCATTTCTAAACAACAGGGCTCCTCAGCTCTCCTTAGGTTTCTTATTTACAATATCACATTTAGTACTGAATTTAACCAGCTCTACCTGTAACAAATCTGCTGAGGGATCCTATGTTGAAGGAAAATTTTATTTCCAGCCAATCTCTTTAGAACCCATGTTGAGGTGTTTTTCTCATATGTTGCAAGCTTCCTGCCACCTGGAAGGCACCTGTCAGTACTCAAGACTGAGAAATTCCCAAAGTTTAAACCTGAACAGATCACTGCTCTGGCTGGCTGCCTTCTGTTGTGTCCTGTAGATTGCAGAGGGTTACTCTGGGAAAGAAAAAAACCAAAACACCTGATTGCTTTTTGCTAATTAAAAAGTCCCTACCAAGAAACTATAGCATTTATTACCATCATTTTCAGAAGAGGCTGCTCAGTAGCAGTTAAGTCCCACAGTTGGTTCTGGTATGAGCCAAGAAGACCATGCAATTTACCATAATTAAGGAGAAGAAATTAAACTTAGTCTTTCTGGAAAGGTATAGAGGAAAGGAAAAACTGGCCAAGGTTAGCTGAAGAAATTACCTCAGCTAAGTAAGCCATATTTGAAGCAATTGATTTTAATGTGATCCCACCAGGAACTATTTAGAAGACCAGCTAGTCACTCAGTATAGCTTCATCAAAAGTATCACTTAGTTTTGCTGAGCCCAGATTGTGTTTAAAACAAATTCCCAATCTATTTTAACAGCAGATCTCAGAAGGGCACAGGCTAGGAATGTGGTTACAGCACAGATGGTTCCTATCAATATTACCTAGGTCATGCTGTAAACATGATGTGATACCAATGTTTTGTAAATAAGGCCATCATTAGAGCAGTTTCTACAGAGTAGGCAAGATCAAAGCAAAAGCTCATTGACCCTCTTTCATTTAAGGATTCCGTTATCTTTATTACAGAAATCCCTGAATGCAACTTAGTTCCCATTACATATTTAAGTCCATTTTGTCTCTGACGCTCTCAAGATCTGAAAGCACTCTTTCTCTATGCTTATTATTTTTACATGATACTTTGAGACAAGTTAATAATAGGATCCAACTCATCCACTGTCCCACTGTTGGGGAACCAAAATGTCCAGATGAGAAACCTAGTGCTAATGGCAATGCTATTCAGATAAAGCTGCTTTTATCCGGCTGTGTCAGAAAGCTAAACAGCCTGCTGCTCCTGATCCCTCCAATTTTGATCTGCACTGTGGAAGATAGTAAACAATCCCACAAATATTACCACCTTATTTTTTCCTTTAATTGCTACATAAATTATGTTATTTCAATTTATATCTGAGGTTCATATGCTATCACACTGATACTATCTGAGAGGTGGAGGCATAGATTGATTAACCAGAATATACTGCACAGCAGCAGCCATTCTCATATCTTGGAAAGGTACCAGGCTCAGGAAGGAAAGATGCTGCCAGGAAATGCCATATAGTTTTGAATGGAAAGATTCTTTCTGCACTGATTCTCATGCCTATGCTGGAAAGGCAGGCAATGCAAGAAGACGCAGACACACATTGGGTCTGCAGATACTAGCAAAATATAAACATTTACCCTTATCTAGTGTTGTGGTTGAAGCCTAGACGGTACAGTCTGACTGTAAGCCCTGTCTATCACGTGACCCAGAAGAAGAATGATTTCAAATGGAGCCCTGAGCAACAACAAGCCTTTGAACAAATTAAAAGGCTTTTGGAGTCGGGGATACGGAAGATCCGAGGCCAGCTATACTCCAACTGAAAAAGAGATACTGGCAGCCTATGAAGGGGTTCGAGCTGCTTCAGAAGTGATTGGCACTGAAGTACAGCTCCTCCTGGCGCCCCAGTTGCCCGTGCCGGGCTGGATGCTCAAAGGTAGGATCTCCTCTACACGTCATGGAACTGATGCTACACGGAGTAAATGGGACGCACTAATTACACAACGAGCTCGTGTCGTGGTTTAAGCCCAGCTGGTTACTCAGAACCATGCAGCCGCTCACACACTCTCCCCCCATTCTTCCTCCCCCCACTCCCAGAGGGATGGGGAGGAGAATCGAAAGAATGTAACTCCCATGGGTTGAGATAAGAACAGTCCAGTAACTAAAGCATAATACAAAACTACTACTGCTGCCATTAATAATAATGGTAAGGGAAATAACAAGGGGAGAAATTACAATTGCTCACCACCCACCGACCAATACCCAGCCCAACCTGAGCAGCAATCTGGGCCTTCCGGGTAACTCCCCCCAGTTTATATACTGGACATGATGTGCTGTGGTATGGAGTATCCCTTTGGCTAGTTTGGGTCAGGTGTCCTGTCTCTGCTTCCTTGCGGCTTCCCCTCCCTGGCAGAGAATGAGACTGAAAAAGTCCTTGATTGGAGTAAACGTTAATTAGCAAGAACTAAAAACATCGGTGTGTTATCAGCATTGTTCCCAGACTAAAGTTGAAAATACAGCACTGAACCACCTACTCAGGAGGAGAAAAATGACTGCTACTGCTGAACCCAGGACAACTCAAATAGGAAATCCCAGTCGTCCAGGAATTCTAGAAGGCATCAAGGAATGGCCAGAGGGCAAAGATCTTGGAATGTCACCAGAGGAGGAGGTGATGCGTGCTGAAGAGGCCCCACTATATAATAAATTGTCAGAAATTGAGAAGCAATATGCCTTGTTTACTGATGGGTCCTGCCATAATGTGGGAAAGCATTGGAGATGGAAGGCAGCTGCATGGAGTCCACTACGACAAGTTGCAGAAACTGCTGAAGGAGAGGGTGAATTGTGTCAGTTTGCAGAGGTGAAAGCCATCCAGCTGGCCTTGGATATTGCTGAAGGAGAAAAATGGCCAGTAATTTATCTCTCTACTGACTCATGGATGGTGGCAAAGGCCCTGTGGGGGTGGTTGCAGCAATGGAAGCAGAGCAAGTGGCAACGCAGAGGTAAACCCATCTGGGCTGCTGCACTGTGGCAAGATATCGCTGCCTGGGTGCAGAACCTGGTGGTGAGGGTACGCCACGTAGATTCTGATGTACCCTAGCGTGGAGCCACAGAGGAACATCAGAACAACCAACAGGTGGATCACGCAGCTAAGATTGAAGTGGCTCAGATGGATTTAGATTGGCAACATAAGGGTCAATTGTTTTTAGCCTGGTAGGCCCATGACACCTCAGGCCATCCAGGAAGAGATGCAACGTGAGCTGTCATGATCATCAGTAGAGAATAAAGTCATGGGAAAAGCCGGCAGCAGCAGCGGAACTGTCCTCAGGTCGCCATCGGCTGACCCTGACCTCCCTCCAGTCGTCACCCCTACAAAGAAAGAACTTTGATGAAACCAGGCGATTTTGGTGGTGTCATCAGCAGGCCACAGTCCAACACTACACACCGTCTCTCCTGCCCTGAAAGACTGTTACAAGAGATGGAGCCTGACATCATGGACTGGATGAATTCAGCAGCTTTATAGGGATTGGTTCATGGACTAGGGAATGATATCTCTCTCTCTTTTTGTGTGTGTGTGGGTGTATATATATATATATGTATGTATACATGCATGTGTTAGATGGGTCTAACACTGTGAAATTGGTCCGTGGTGGACCACCCCGATCATCTAGAATGAGCGTGTATGGCAAAGGGCCAGCAAGGCCACTCCTTCTGGCGCAAAATGGCTCCCTGCATTAGAACGAGTGTGCGTGGGAAAAAAGAGCCAGCAAGGCCACTCCTCCTGACACAGGTTAGCCCCCTGCGTCAGGATGAGTCTGCACTTTTGGCATTTAAAAAGCCCGGGGTTCGAGAGAGATCGAGAAGGGGGTGGATCCAACTACCTTTCATGGTTATATCTCTGGATTGTATATCTATTCTGGATCTTGTAATAAACTTTCTAGCAGTTTGGTGTGCGTGCGTGGCTTACGTCCTTCTCCACCCGGAATCCTTCAATCCCTGGAACAATGTAAGACAAGAAGCGATGGTTTAAACCCAGCTAGTAACTCAGAACCACGCAGCCGCTCACTCACTCCCCCACTTCTTCCTCCCCCCACTCCCGGAGGGATGGGGAGGAGAATCGAAAGAATATAACTCCCACGGGTTAAGAACAGTCCAGTAACTTAGGTACAATAGAAAACTACTACTACCACCATCACCAACAACAATGATAAGGGAAAAAACAAGGGGAGAGAATACAATTGCTCACCACCTGCTGACCAATACCCAGCCCAACCCAAGCAGCAACCTGGGCTTTACAGGTAACTCCCCCCAGTTTATACATTGGGCATGATGTGCTGTGGTATGGAATACCCCTTTAGTCAGTTTGGGTCAGGTGTCCTGTCTCTGCTTCCTCCCGGCTTCCCGTGCCCCTCCTCACTGGCAGAGCATGAGACTGGAAAAAGTCCTTGGTCAGAGTAAAGATTACTTAGCAACAACTAAAAACATCAGTGTTATCCCAGGCTGAAAGTCAAAAACACAGCACTGCACCAGCTACTAAGAAGGAGAAAAATGACTCCTACTGTCCAACCCAGGACATCTAGCATCTTCATTCAGGAATTACTAATTATCACAGGAAGCCAGAGAAATAGCTTGCAATGAGTGATTTATTCAGGTAACATAGCCACTGCCATATGTCCTTGTTTCAGCTGGGACAGAGTTAATTTTCTTCCTAGAAGCTGGTACTGTGCTATGCTTTGGCTTTAGTCTAAGAATATTGGGAACTCTTGCAAGGCTAAAGCAAGTGCATGCAACCCATACCAGGAACTCCTGCACAGGGGATGAGAGCAGGGATAATCAGTCATTCTCCTGATAGCCTTGGAACATTCCTTATCTGAATGTTTCAAGTGAATTTACTGATGACTAAAGCCAACCATCTTGCAACCCTATAAACAGTGAACCCTTTGAGCTCTTCTGCACTGCAGTGGGCTGCACCGCTATCTCCCTCTGAGTGGGATGCCTCTCAGAGTTCATGAACTCTTAAGTTCGCAAAAGGAGGACTGTCGTCTGATGACAGGACCTGGGCTGATATCCCCACTACACGAGGCTCAAACCTCACCCATTGAGAAACGTCAAAAAGATGTCAAAAAGGCATTAGATGTATTTCACTGATTCTCAAAGGGAATTTTTAAATAGGCCTACCTATGTATATATATACATATATCTGTCTCTGTGTGTTACCTTTGTACATCTGCCTATACATATGTCTGTGCGTATTGACTTGAACATCCTCTAACAAATATAGTATAGCTGCTATTATCTTGAATCTATAAAATTGATATCATTGTTATGTTTATAGGTGATCAGTGGTTAATCTAACATTTAAGTGTTGCTATGATTAAGTGTTGCTAAATCCTTTAGACATAAACTGTCGACTGAGTCCAAGCCTAAGACTGAATCCGACTGCATCTGGACTCCTCTCTGAGAAGGACTTTAGGAAGCAAGGGGGGAGGGTTCACTCTGAATCTTGTGACCCAACTAAAAGTCTCCCTTACCTTTTCCTCCCTTACCCCTTTACATTCCAGCCTCTGTATAAATCACTCTTAATTGATTGTAATTTGATTTTTCTTTATATGTATTACCCATGCAGTAAGCAGCAGAGTAAACCTATCCAACAAACTTTGTTGTGCTTTCACAAATTTATATTAAGGCTTGTTTTTGCTAATAACTTTGACAGTGATTCTTTAAGCGACCTAAACCATTCCCTTTCATGACACATGCCTACTAAGCCCTGTTCAGTATTCAGTACCCTCAAAGGGAAAAGAAGGTCTCTGGATCTGACAACAAAATGACAAGCACTGTGGCTACTCCAACCCAGTGACAGGCAGTGCAGCTGAACCAAAGAACCAACCTGTACTGTTATCAGTCACCCATATACAGAAGAAGAAATGGACATGAAAATCAGCTTGTTTAGTGAAGGAAGATGAAGCAGGGCCATCACAAGAACAAGAGAAAGAGGCAGAACAATAGGTAACTGTGGGGAGAAATGACATCAGCATGACAAGCTTGAGCAGTCCATTAAACAGAAGCAGCGAGACCTTGATACCGAACAAGCCCTGGGCTCAGTAGGCCAGGCTGGGCCGTAAGGCTGAGTCATGAATACCTGGACGAATCAGTGGAGCGCATGGACTGTGTGTGAAGCTGATGCGGTGGCGCGTGAACAGCGCGTGATAGCCTCGGGCACAGATAAGCAACATGCTGTGGAAAGTCCCTGTGGAAAGTCCTTTGAGAAACCCCAGGGGAATTTCTGGGCAGAGAAACCCCAGGGGAAGTTCTGGGTGTAGAAACTGTATAGATAGGGCTTGCCCGAAATAAAGTTTGTCTCAGTCTCAGCATTCCCACTGATCTGAGTCTGTGCTGTAATGCGCCACAGGTAACCTCTTGATCCCTATCCCTGACTGACCTGTGGGATATGAAGAAAGATTTCAGCCACTGTCCAGGTGAGTACACAATCACATGGCTGCTCCAATGCTGGGATAATGGGTCTAGTAGTTTTCAATTAGAGGGTAGGGAAGCAAAGCAGCTGGGATCACTTTCTAGGCAAGGAGGAATTGAAAGGGTGACTGGGAGAGACACAAGTACCCAGCCTCTGGAGGCGACTCTTCTTAAGCGTGAAGGAAGATGTTATATGTTGCCCAGGCAAGTGGACCGCAATAGAAGTATCCAGTACCTGAGGGAATTAGCTGTGCTAGAGATGATTTATTATGACCCGAACAACATGCAGGTACCACAGATCCAGATGAAGTCATATGCACACAACCAACGTGGTGGAAATGTGTATGGACCAGTACACTTGGAATTGACTGCCCCAAGGGTGGAAACACAGCCCTACCCTCTTTAATGGACTTATCCAGACTGCACTGGAACAGGGGGAAGCTCCAGAACAGCTGCAATACATTGATATCATTGTTTGGGATAATACAACAGGAAAAAGGGAAGAAAATCCAAATCCTTCTGAAAGCCGGTTTTGCCATAAAACAAAAAGTTCAAGGTACCTACACAGGAGATCCAGTATTTGGGAATAAAATGTCAAGATGGACTTCAGCATATACTAATGGATGTGATCAACAAAATAACAGCAATGCCTCTGCCAACTAGCAAGAAAGAAACAGAAACATTCTTATGTGTTGAGTGCACTTTCCAAATTACAGTCTGATTGCAAGCCCTCTCTATCAAGTGACCCAGAAGAAAAATGATTAAACAGGAGATAGATAGTTCATGCAGTAGCCCTCAGGCCAGTCTGGGCAGGGCAAGAGGTAAAAATTATGACCTACACCACAGCCAGTGAAAATGGTCCTACGTGGAACCTCTGGCAGAAAGCTCCAGGGGAGACTCGAAGTCAACCCCTCGGCTTTTGGAGTCAGGGTTCCAGAGGATCTGACGCCCGTTATACTACAGCTGAAAAAGATACTGGCAGTCTATGAAGGGGTTCGAGCCGCTTTGGAAGAGATTGGTACTGAAGCAGAGCTCCTCCTGGCACCCTGGCTGCCTGTGCTGGGCCGAATGTTCAAAGGGAAGGTCTCCTCTACACATAGAATCATAGAATCATAGAATCATAGAATCATAGAATAGTTTGGGTTGGAAGGGACATTCAAAGGTCATCAAGTCCAACCCACCTGCAATGAGCAGGGACATCTTCAACTAGTTCAGGTTGCCCAGAACCACATCCAGCCTGGCCTTGAACACATCCAGCCTGGCCTTGAACATCATGCAATTGAGGCTTCATGGAGTAAGTGGGTCACACTGATCACACACCGAGCTCAAATAGGAAATCCCAGTCATCCAGGAATCTAGGAAGTGATCATGGACTGGCCAGAAGGCAAAGATTTCAGAATGTCACCAGAGGAGGAGGAGATGCATGCTGAAGAGGCCCCACCGTACCATAAACTGTCAGAAAGTAAGAAGCAATATGCCTTGTTTACTGATGGGTCCTGCCATATTGTGGGAAAGCGTCGGAGATGGAAGGCAGCTCTGTGGAGTCCCCTGCGACAAGTTGCAGAAACTTCTGAAGGAGAAGGTGAGTTGAGTCAGTTTGCAGAGGTGAAAGCCATCCAGCTGGCTTTAGACATTACTGAGCAAGAAAAATGGCACCTCAGGCCATCAAGGCAGAGATGCAACATATAGATGGGCTTGTGATCGAGGGCTGGACTTGACCATGGATGCTATCACCCAGGTTATTCATGAATGTGAAACATGTGCTGCAATTAATCAATCCAAGGAGTTAAAACCTCTCATATATGGAGGATGACAGCTGAAATATAAATATGGGGAGGCCTGGCAGATTGACTATATCACACTCCAAACCCATCAAGGCAAGTGCCATGTGCTTACAATGGTGGAAGCAATCACCAGACGGCTGGAAATATATGCTGTGCCCCATGCCACACTATCCTGGGCCTTAAAAAGAAAGTCTTATGGTGACATGGCAGCCCTAAAAGAATTGAGTGACACCATTTCCGGAAAAACCTCACGGACACTTGGGCTGAAGAGCATGGCATTGACTGGGTATATCACATTCCCTATCATGCACCAGCCTCCAGGAAAATCAAGTCGTATAATGGACTGTTGAAGACTATACTGAGAGGAATGGGTTGTTGTCCTGGGTTCAGCTGAAAAGAGAACAATAAACATAAGTGATGCACAATAAAATCGCTCACCACCCACCAACCGATACCCAACCTGACCTGAGCAGCGATCTGGGCCTTCTGGATAACTCTCCCCAGTTTATATAGTGGGCATGACATGCTGTGGTATGGAACACGCCTTTGGCTAGTTTGGGTCAGGTGACCTGTCTCTGCTTCCTCCTGGCTTCCCATGCCCCTCCTCACTGGCAGAGCATGAGACTGAAAAAGTCCTTGATTGGAGTAAACATTACTTAGCAACAACTAAAAACATCAGTGTATTATCAGCATTTTTCTCAGACTAAAGTTGAAAACATAACACTGCACCAGCTACTAGGATGGAGAAAAATAACTGTTACAGCTGAACCCAGGACAGTTGTGAACCTTCAAGCATTGGGATAGAGGATCTGCCAATCGGGCCAGCCTGGCCCAATTAAAATTTTTATGTACTGTAGAAGGAAACAAATTTCCTGTAGTGCACAGAAAGAATATGTTAGGGAAAACAATCTGGGTTATTTCTGCCCTAGTCAAAGGCAAACCCATTCATGGGATTGCTTTTGCTCAAGGACCTGGGTGCACTTGGTGGGTAATGTGGGAAGATGGGGAAGTCTGGTGTGGACCTCAAGGGATTTGATTTTGGGTGAGAATAGCCAATGACTTAAACTGTATAATGTTAATTTCTATATAATACTGTATATTATTGCTTCCATGGCAGCTATATGCCCATCACTGCACTGGGCAAGGAGAAACTAAATCAGCAGTACACAGTGGATAGCACAAAAATAAACAACGAATACTTGTCATGGGTGACTCTTTTAAGGGACACTGAGGCACCCATCTGCCATGCTGACAGGGAGGCATGAGAGGTTCTTATAGGTGACTTCAACTACCCAGACATTTGTTGGAAGAACAACACAGCAGCCGACATCATCCATCAAGTTCCTGGAAAGCGCAGAGGACTGCTTCCTCATACAAATGTTAGATGTGCCAACCAGGAATGAGGCGCTGCTGAACTTGCTACTCACAAACCAAGAAAGCCTGCTTTGTAATATCTCGGTTGGTGATAGCCTGGGCTGCAGTGATCATAATATTGTGGAGTTTGGGATCCAGCTGAGTATGCTGAAGATTAGTAGTAAGACAAATTTTTTAGTTTTCAGAAGAGCAGCTGGCTCAGAGCTCAGCTGGGAGGGATTCCATGGGAAGCTTACATGGAGGATAGACAATCTAATGAGTGCTGGGAGTTTTTCAAGAACACTCTCCTGGAAGCACAAAAGCATTTCATCCCCTTTAAAGGTAAGGGAAGTAGGTGGAGCAAGAGAACCCCTTGGCTTAACTGTGAGTTTCTGAGTCTGCTCAAAACCAAGAGAAGCATACCAGAGTTGGAAAAGCAGACAAATAACTGTTGAGAGCTGTAAGAGCATTGCCAGGGTGCACAGAGATGCAGTTAGAAAAGCAAAAGCTCAGCTTGGATTGAAATTAGCCAGAGATGTTGTGAGAAAACCACTTGGCGGGGGGAGGAATTAGAGAAAACTGGGGTCTAACAGAAGTTGTAGTATTACAGAAACCTTTTTAGGGTGAAATATAGTTGCCACTTCCAGGACGTTTGGCATGCACAGAATCTTCTCCACCATGGTTCCCTAGGCAACACAACCTGCCATCTTAGAGGAGCAATGGAAAGTAGAGTGGAGACACTGCGGCCAGGATCTGTTGTACTCCCTGCAGGACTGGGAACTTGATGTTACCATACAGCTGATAAGGCACATAGCAGATGTCAAATGGAAAATGTAAGAGATGTCCGTTGCTGAGCCAGCAGCTGTGACAAAATCACTTCCCTTAGGTGAACCTTGCTCATTATAATCTCATTGTAATAGTAACGCACACCTCCATGCCAAAGTTACCCACCTCCAAGGTACAACCACTCCTCGCTGAGCATGAGCTCTATTTTTTATTGGCTATATCCTTAAGAGAAAAGCGAGAGAATTTTACACCAATCAATAATAAAAGAATGCATGGCTAGTCACTCAATCTCCACCCGAAAGTAAAGTATAAAAGTGAATGAGAGAGGGGAGGAGATAGGGAAGACTCCATTGTAACTTCTGGGATCGGTCGACAAGCTGACCCTGTCTTCTCCCCCATAGGGACACCTATTGGGTAAGAACTTTATCTTATGCACACTCAACTAACTCACTCTAGCTGTTATTAGTGATTATAGTCTGGTTGTGTATCACTTCAAGCTTGGTTTTGCAGACAGTATCTTATCACTGGCAATCTCTGAACCTTATCCTGTCACAAACTTGTGTTTTGTATAATTAAAGACTTCAGCTGAAGTTTGTTCTGTGTAAGTCTCCAGAGACTTGAATGATCAAAATAAGGGATTTGACTCAATGACACTATTGGTGAAGGTCCCTGAAAAGATTAGACAAATCACCCTTCTGTTCGATGAGCTGTCTAGTAACAGGATGCAGACATACTAGTTGGGCAGAAGGGTCTTGTCTTTCATGGGAAACTGGCAGGCTGGTCAAATATAAAGGGTTCAAAGAAACCCCCTTGTAATATGACAATATTGGTGTGCAGGACAAATTTGGACAAGAAGTTGCAAGCATTACACAATCCTTAGACATAAACTGTTGACCAAGTCTGAGACTGGGGTTGGATCCAGCTGCATGCAGCCCCACTAAAATCCAGTACATGTTAATAGACATCTTCAATCCTGTGACCTTGCAGATGTCTGCAAATACAGCAGCTGATGTAACTTAATATACATATTCAGTGTAGTTTGTAACATGCTGAAATTCCCATAAATCTTTACTATCATCTGTTGCATCGTCACGAGGCAAGGGTTGGACATAACAATTCATGGTTTGTGTTCCTTCCCCACTTACCCTTGCAAAAAGTATACTTTCAAGGGGACAAGCACTTTAAAAGATGGGAAAATGTTTGTTTATGAACACTTTTTATATTTTATCCCTAGTTGGAACGGCAGAGCAAGAGAATACTTGAGGGTATCATACTTCCCAATTCTGTAAAGGTATCAGCTATGTTATTATTTTTCCAAATTATATCCTTCATTAAAAATCAGAAATAGAAGGCTGGATGATTTTTCAGTAAAAATCTGTATTTTAATCAAATTGAAGGTGTCTCAGTGTAATAAATTTACTTTTAGTGCAAATCCATCCTATGGAACTACAAATTTAGATTGTAGTCTAGTTTTGCTGCACTTATGTTACTTATACCTACTTATGTAAAAACTTAATTACTTCTAGACAAACCTGAAAGAAAACTAGCTCGAACTAATTTGACAGAACACTAAAGCATTATTATTAAAAGTGACTTTCACAGAGACTTTTGAAAGCTTGCAGCATGAAACTTTGTACAGATATACAAAGAACATGACAGAATACGGGTTTTCTATAGAACATGAATTTGTTAATGCCACTCAGTATCTTCTATACTTAATACTAGGAAGCCAGTGTTACTTTTTATATTAAAAAAACCCCAAAACCAAAGAAAAAATCCACCAGCACCCCCCCCCAAAAAAAAAACCAAACAAAAAAACCAACCAAACTAAATAACCCATCCTCCAGAATTTCATCTGTACTCCAAAAACTGCTGACTGATCATCCAAAGCACTGATTGCACATATTAGCAGTCACAAATCTTACAGGGCAAAGGCTCCAAAAAAGCAGAAATGTTGGCAGCCAGCTGGTGAGCGGGAACTCCATGCAGAGTGGAGTGAGCTGCACAGTTCAGAATATCAAAATGTTTTAGAAAAGCCGAAGAAGAGCAAGAATTATCATTGTATATATTTGCAGCACATTTCAACTCTCATAGTCACCCAAATAATCCACTGAGTGGGAACATACCCCCATACACTCTTCCATCCCACCAGGGCAATATATCATGTCTTACGACTCATTGTATAGACCACACATCTTCAATCGCAGGCAGCATTTAGTCCCTCTGATGCACCAAGTCTTCTTCCACCAGCAAAGGAGCTGTTGTAATTGTGAACACTACCATTCCTCAGAAGATTTTTGAGGAACAAAAGTTTTCTTTCTTGGTCTTGGTGGTCATATTGCTTATCATCATAATGCACCAAAGTTGCAATCTGGGCATTTAAGATCTATGAACTATCCATACATAATTCAATTCCAGTAACAGACACCATAATGGAGACAGAATCAACTTTCAAAAAACTAATTTTAATCAAACCAAGAAATTGTTGATCATTAACAAGTTTATAAAATGGTGATTTAAATAAATTGATATCAGTGTATCAAATCTTTCAACTTCATGAGCATGTTTACATGGGTGATGAAGTACAACCTTTTTACCTATAATAATAAATAAGATGGAGAGCATGAAATAGTTTTTCTAAACAAAAATACCTACAAACATACCTCTAGCATGTTCTCTAATGAAGGGAACAAGAGACACTGGACAACTTTTGCACCAAAACATAAAAACTGCTTTAAAAAAAACCAAGGATACAGAACAATCAGCTAAAGTAAAGACACTATACTGTAACCAAAGTTGGTATTTAATAATATAATGAATGGTTTGGTAGTTAGATCTCCAGTTTGGTTATTTTAAAGCATTAAGACAAGGCAAGATAGAAGGCTGCTTTTGTTCGAGCAATTCTAGAGAAAATAAAATATATTAAAAAAGACAAACGGAAAAGTAGAACAGTTATACCTACACAACTTTGTTCTGCACAAAGTCAAAATACCTATGCAGAATATATATATTTGTGCACAAAGGTTAGCTTATTATTAGCTCACTGCAAAGGCTTAATGTATCATGTCAATCATTTTGCCTTTTGTGTCAAAAAGGATATTTCTCTAAGTTTCCTAGGTTAAGTGGCACAAAACCTGATTCTGGCATACTGTAGCAGCTAGGGATTGCTGCTCTGGCTGTGTATTTTTTGTTGTCCCTCTTTACTATAGTGCCTGTTACAAGGATATGTGTATACATATATATGTATACATGGGTTGTGTATATATATATTTATATAAAATTTCCCCCAGTAGGTACCAGTCCAACCATGCAAACCAAAAGGTGGCTCTGCATAGATGCCCAGCATATAGTTCGCCACCTGAGAAGCAAGGCGCACTTTAATCCTTCAGATAGGTTTTCTTTTTTGTTTAAAATCAAGGTACTGCAGGTTCAAGTATTTTGCATTACATAGATTTTTTTGTTTTTATAAATTAATGTTATATTTTTTCAATATTCAGACATATACTAGAATATATATACAGTACAATAAATGCTCTCATTCTTTTTTAATTTTTTTTGATAAATCCCTGAGAATGTATGTTGACAGTCGCTAAGTTTCCACATGCACAAGCATTGTGTGCCATGCTTCTGGATGAACAGAACTGCAAAGCCATGTGGTCAGCCTCTTAACTGTATTTCATTTGTTGGTTTGTTTAAATATGCTGAAATGTAAGGATGAGTTACAAAGGAGTAAAGCTGAATCCATTCGAGGTACTTATCACAAGATGGAGGTGTTTGGTTTGTTTTTTAAAGCCATTGCAATATATGTTGGGTTTTTTTTGAGGCTCTGAACATGTAGAAAAAGAATAGGAGAGTGATGTGGGCTTTTGCCACTTGACAACATATACTCAGTGTAAACCAAAACTTTTTTAACCTCTCTCTCACACAAAACAGAAAAAAGGGAAAAAAATAAACTTTCACAACATGACAGTTCATTTTGCAAACTAAATATAATGATAGACATATAATACCAGTGTGGCTCTGTTCCTTTAAGTTCAAAAGGATACAAAGGCAGGCTCAAAGCTCAAGTAAAAACAAATCCCCCCTTCCCCCCTCCACATTTTCATCAACCAAACCGCTCACGAACCAACATCATCAGTTTCTTTTTGCCTTTGTAGATTTGTTTTAGGTTGTCAGTAAACTGTGTAAACTGGATGTGTCCATCATGAGCCATTAAGAAGGTCTCTCGGGCCTTGCTGAGGAACTCTATAAACTCACTATAGTGTCGCGGGCTGATGTGAGTGAGACGTGAATGTGTTGTATTAATGTAGGCTCCGATTGTGGCATCCAAGAGTTGTCTTAAAGGGGCTTTGTCCAATGACATGAGCTTACCAGAGTTCCTCCTTCCATGAAGTCCCACCATGCCAGGAGTGGTCAAAGTACACCTACGCAAAATATCTGACAGTACTGTTGCACATTTGACACTTTTGACCACCAGAGGTATTATAGCTGCTAGCTCATTTTTCCCAAGGGAATGGCTGAGTGCACAAGCCCACAGAACGTCATTAATGGCAGGGTGTGTGTCCTGATTGTAACTCAGGTTGAGATGCGTTATGGCCAAAGTGGCCAGCTTGTACGCCCGCATGGGATAACCACGGTGCTCCATGTATCTTGCTATAGTAAAAAGCTGCGAGTAACTCATGCTGGTTGTAGCAGCATCTAGAACAATTTGGTAAGCGGTCTCAAAAGCTATGTGATCCTTTTCACATAAGGTCAGTGCAGATAGGGCACAGTTTTGAGGATCCTTCATAGCACACTGTAGAGCAAGCGTCCTAGCACTGCTGGCCAGCTTCTCCTGCTGACGGCAGTCCAGATGCAAACGGACAATGGTGCTGTTGGACATCACTGTTGTAGCAACAATACTAGTAGCTTCTGTTGGAGTGAAAAGTGTAAACCAGTTTTGCATGATACTATCCAGTGCATAAACACCTGGGGAGAAAGAAAGGATCAGCCACAACTGATAAAACCTAGCAGATACAGATCATAGAATCATAGAATCACAGAATCATAGAATCACAGAATCATAGAATGGTTAGGGTTCAGCAAAAGATTACATTTTCAAAGTCTAAGAGGTTGCCAGTACATCCAAGGAGATGTGCTTCAGGCAAGAAGGGCTTAAACCAGATAACATGGTTGGAAAAGGACATTAAAACAAAGTCTACTGTGCAAACTCTGTAGCAATCACTGTAATGCAGATAATAACAAAAAAGCCTGCAAGATAACTTTAATCTCCTGGTATGACAACAGAGCTATTTATCTAAGACAATTTGGATAACAAGTTCTGGCTTATTTGGTCTCATCACATGACTCAAAAGCAGCCCTCACACTGAACACTTAAAAGGCAATTTTAACTTCCTTTCTCAGTGTGCATCTCAAGATACAGTGAGTGCATGCACAAAAGAATATGAAAGCATACTAAATGTCTCATTTAATAGAACACCATGGAATTTAATGTTAAGCACACTTTAAAAAAAAAGAAAAAAATCCTAACCCCCACTCCCTCCCAACAGGCTTTTCAGGTACATCTTGTATCAAATTCATATGCACCTGAATTTCCTTATAAGGGAAATACTCTGAGCAATATGCACTACTGGATATTACCCAAAATAGATATTTTCCTTAGTATCACTTTATTCCTGGCACATGTGTGTGGTGGTGGGGAAGAAGGGGGAAACAGTGACTAATGGGTTCCATGAATTGAGTCTTATAGCCAACTAGAGTGTCTTATTATTGATAGAGGCAGTTTACACACATCTGTGAGCCCACCTAAACCACACTCAGAGGTCCTTTTCTCCATAGGACTCTGATGTTTCCTGTGCACCCCTTCACTTGTGCAAAAATTCAGCATAGTCAGAAAATACCAGATCTTCATTTAAATAATCAAGTTGATAAAACAAGGAATCTGTTTAAGTCTCAAGAATACATTAAAGTTTTCTTATGGGATGCTTCTATTAGAGTATGCAAACTAATTTAAAGCAATATTAAACCCAACATTTTATTTGCCAATATGTAACTGCACAAAATAATACCCAGGAACTAATATCTGCAAGATAGCCTCAGTAATAATTATCTTAGCAAAGATGTAAAAGCAATAGAACAAGAGCATTGCATGAAAATTTGCAGACAAACAATTTTCTGGCTGAGGGCATACAAAGGCAAGCTGTATTTTCCCATGCTACTAACATTAAATTCCCAGAGAATAAGCAGCAGCAATCCTTTAAAGTTCTGAAACTCAAGATGTATGAAAAAGTAGTAAATACAGTAGGGAAGCATACTTTCCAAAAATACCTTTAGTGGCAATTAAAATTGCTCCCTTATCATAGTACTTACATTGTCCTCACTACCACAGTTTTTAATGCTCGCATCTTCACTTTCAGATTCTGTATCTTCATCTTGCAGATGGCAAATCAGAACAGAGGAGTGTCCTGGGTTCAGCGCCAAACCCAGGACAAGAAGCTAAGGGATGCCTCATCAAAACACACAAGAAATTTATGGCAAAACCCCAAAATTAACATAATGTCCTGCCAAGTGCACTATTCTCCCACTACAGTCCTCTAAGTATGAAGCTAGTTCTGCTCCCACCTTATTTTCACCTTACATGGATGGGTGCATTAGTGTTTGGTTTGCTTTCCAGTGCAGATGAGAGGCCTGCACTATGTCATAGCCACATAACAAAGATGCACTGCGCTCTAAGCTTGGATTTACCCAGGGCTTTAAAAAAAACAACCAAGAAAACAAACAGCAAGCAATGATTGCCCCTTCATGAGATGGTCTGCCACACAGAGACAGCCTCGGCATTTCATTCACCTGTTTTCTGGTTCCTCTTCCCCAAAGTTGACCAGATAGATAGCACTCTCATCAGTTTTTTGGAGCCTCACCAAGCAAAGTGCAAGCAAAGTTGTAGAACAGTGTAACAGCCCATAACCATGAGCCTTTTCTCTGCTGCAGCCTCAAACCCAAACCCAATGTGGAGGGGACAAGGAGAAATCTGGGGTATTTCTCATGAGGTTATGCATGCCCCTACATTGCAGGGGAAAGAAGTCACACTGCATTACTCAACTATTATCTCACTTGGCTTGTGCTTATTCTATCACATGCTCAAAAAACCTACTCATCATTGCCATAATTAATGTCTTCTAACCAAAGGAATTTTATAGATGAACAGGAAGTGGGAGACATTTACAGAGCCTGGGTGCTGACAAACAAGATCAAGCCCTCTAAGATTAGCTGACAAAAAAGCAGGAGCCCTTGAGAAGCATCTCAAAACATACCTATTTCTGTTGCACATGTTACTAACCACCTCGCCATTTCCCGCCGTCGCCAATTCAGTGTTGACAGCGTCATCCGCATCACCTATTAAAACAACACAAATAAAATACAAATTAATCCTATTGCAAAATGAAGACAATACACCAACATTTAGGGATTCAAGTTACTCAAATACACTGAGGTTCAAAAAGGCAGCCTCTTGCCCTCTCCACTCTGTTACTTCTTTTTAGTTGATATGTCAAAAGACTTGACAAATAGAGCTCAACTATCTTAGAAAAGCATACAGAGAGTAATTCCAACTACAGGTCCTTCAAGGCCAGAGGAGAAACTTTGTTTTATTTGGGGAGAGGAACAACCCCCCCAAAAAAAACACACTACAAAAAAGCCCAACCAATAACCAATTATCCAAACTGAATTATATTGTGTCTCCTCCCTATAAGTATTTAGTCTTTAAAGTGTGTATTGGGTTTTTGTGGCAAGGTTTTGGTAGCGCGGGGCTACTGGAGTGGCTTCTCTGAGAAGCTGCTAGAAGCTTCCCCTGCATCCAATAGAGCAAATACCAGCCGGCTCCAACACGGATCTGCCACTGGCCAAGGCCGGGTCTGTCAGCAATGATGGTATCGCATCTGTGATATAACATATTTAAGAAGGGGAAAACATTATTGCACAGGAGCAATTGTAGCCGGAGAGAAGAGTGAGAATATGTGAGAGAAACAACTCTGTAGACACCAAGGTCAGTGAAGAAGGAGGGAGAGGAGGTGTTCCAGGTGCTGGAAAAGAGATTCCCCTGCAGCCCACGATGAGGCAGTCTGTCCCCCTGCAGCCCATGGAGTTTAACAGTGGACCAGACATCCACCTGCAGCCTGTGGAGGACCCCATGCTGGAGCAGGTGGCTGTCCGAAGGAGTCTGTGACCCCATGGAAAGCCTGCACTGGAGCAGGCTCCTGGCAAGACCAGTGAACCTGTGGAGCAAGAGGAGCCCACTCTGGAACAGATTCGGTGGCAGGACTTGTGATGCCATGGGGGACTCATGCTGGAGCAGTGTGTTCCTGAAAGATTGCACCCCATGGAAAGGACCCATGATGGAGTAGTTTGTGGAGAACTGTAGCCCATGGAAGGACCCACATTGGAGAAGTTCATGGAGGACTGTCTCCTGTGGGAGGGACCCCACGCTGGAGCAGGGGAAGAATGTGAGGAGTCTGTCCCTGAGGAGGAGGAAGTGGCAGAAACAATGTGTGATGAACTTGACCACAACCCCCATTCCCTGTCCCCCTGCACCGCTTGGGGGGAGGAGGTAGAGAAATTGGAAGTAAAGTTAAGCTCAGGAAGAAGGGATGGGTGGAGGGAAGGTGTTTTAAGATTTGGGTTTATTTCTCATTACCCTACTCTGATTTGGTTGGTAATAAATTAATTTCCTCAAGTCGAGTCTGGTTTGCCAGTGACGGTAATTGGTGAGTGATCTCTACCCATCCTTATCTTGACCCATGAGCCTTTCATTATATTTTCTCTCCCCTGTCCAGTTGAGGAGGGGAGTGATGGAGTGGCTTTGGTGGGCACCTGGCATCCAGCCAGGATCAGCCCACCACAAAACATGTCAACTCTTGTTGAGCAAACTAACCCATCTAATTTTTCCCCCATCTGCATTTTTTTCATTGACTTCAACAATACAGAGAGGAGTTAGAGTGTACTGCGATTTAACTGGCTGCTTATGCTGCAATGTTATATATATACACATCTAGATATATCCAGATATTATTAGCAAGTCGTAGAGATGATTTTGCTCTCTGAAGAACAAGTCCTTGCAAAGAAGTTCCATCATAAAACCATCAGAATCATAGAAAAAGGACTATACGCTCTGATTGCAGTGCCTGTATTTTACATCATTTGCCGTTATTGCCTATGTTGTTTCTCAAAATGTGGACAAATATGTTCATGCAGTAAAATGAACACTGCATGGAAGTTTCATGGAAAGCTCGTTTCAGCTGACTGGACAGACTCCACAGACATCTAGATGAAGAAAGCAAATAGTTTTCCCCTTACAATATCATTGATCATACTGTGGCATTACTATTTGTAGTAATTAAACAAAGAGCATAATAGGTCAGTCAGGGCTTTCAGTGATGATCATTACATATTAACTTGTAAAATGCACTCACAAAACAGCTTGGAGTCAGCAAAATTTGTAAGAGGGTTCTCGACCCATATCCCCCTCCTGATCCTAAGGTGACTTCAAAGTGGCATGTAGCCCTGTGTCATATTTGTTATTCCTGCCACCTCCTTTAGTCCTAAGCTGTAGATAGAATAATTAAGAAGATAGAAAGACTGCTGAGGAGCACAAATGACAGATTATTTTTAAGAAGTCTGGTTTTAAACAACCAGCAGTGATGCCCATGCTGGCCTCCAAACATTCACACCTTGGGAGCTTGGACACTGGTTGTACATCACCCAAAGTTACAACATAAGGCCAGCTTTGTTGGCCTCAGACATCGTGGTATCATTTTGACTAAACAGTATTTTAAGTGCTAGATTGGAAAACAGCATTTTGAGAGAAAGTAAATTGATCTGCAAGGAACAACCCAACATATTTTAAAATATTAAAATATGGCTAACAAATTATGGAACCAGTCTTTGCTTGAAGTCTTTCTGGAAGAAAGACTTCAAAATTCTTTGCAGTGCAAGTATCTGTCCTATTCTCTCCATCAAAGAGAAAGAGTCTAGGTGACTTCCTGTATCAATGCACACACAAACTGAAGGCTAACACTTCCAATATCCAAGACGAATTTTCAGATTCCCCTAAGTAGAGTGAATACAAGAAAAAAATAGAGGGTTATGGACTGAATTCTGCTACTTGTGAGGGAGGGAAGGAGGTTAAAAAAAACCCCAAACAAACCAAAAAACACACACACACAAAAAGAAAAGGCCTGAATGACTACTCTGAAAGTCTTCTCTGATGACTTCCCTCACTGTGGTGGTCTGTAAAAGGATCATCAATCACAAGAGCCTTCAGCATGCACAGTGGGCATAATAATAGCAGTTCCAGTATAGACAGTCCTAACTTGAGAGCAAATAACAATACTATATCTAGTTTTTGACCTGAAAAAGTTTCCTGACTTGAACTGTTCTGGAATTAGGTACCTTTCATTTGATTAAACTGACAAGCTGAGAGCACTAAGAGAGGAACCCTTTACTGAAGATAAAAAAAACCCCAAGGATTTCAAATAAAGCATATATTGATGTCTTGACCACAGAGAAGCTGAAGTTAATTTATACTGTAGGGCATGTAGCCAAAGAACTATTTCACTTCTGCTCAATACATTCTTGAGCCACCTCTTCTTAAAAGGGAGTTCCAGATCTGTTCAAGTTCTATCCAAGATTTGTGCTATCAATTGAAGAGAGCTTCTCAACAGGTTAGTAAGTCTGAAAATGACAAGAAGCCCCTGGGAATTACATAGCTTATCTGAAAGCTAAGCTCTCTTCCACAGAGAATACAGAGAATAACCTTGACTTTGTCCTGATGGATTTATTTTTTTTAATAAGAATTTCTTATTCTAGAGGAACAGAAGATCTCACTACCCATAAGAGAAACAGATTTCCACAGCAACCATGGGAATAAGAAAGGCTAACAAGGCACACAATGTCAGCTTTCTGATTAAAGACTTTAGCTTCTAAAAGTCTAGAATAGGCAAATAGTACCTTTCTTTGGCATGAGAAGCAACTGGAATAATATCCTTTCCCCAGAAGTGTTTGGAGCTTTGTTTACTGAAGCAAAGTAATAAATGGTTTTCTGTTCTTTGCATTTTTTGTTTGTTTGGGTTTTTTTATTGTTTTTAAGAACTCCCTGAAGAGGGATAGAGAGATTTATTTTTGTTGAAATGAGCTGTGTAAACTACAAGATTCATCAGTGTAAGGCAATATTACTCCAGATACCTAAAAAAATTAGCTGTCTCTTTTTAGCTTGTGAAGTCTCTCCTGAGAGCCTGAAAACTGATCTGAGGTTCTTGCACATGTCAAGCTGAGTCTGATGCAGATGACCATCCTGCAGCTTGTGGAGTGAAGTATTTTATGAAGGAAGTGAGAGGGCTGCTGTTAGCACAGTCTGCCTTAGAAACAGGTCATTATGGTTGACCTCGGCTTTCTCCAGGAATTTAACAAGCACCTACCAAATCTCATTTGAAGGAAAAGAGGAAAGGATGGGAGGAATGATAAGAAACCCCTCAAGGCCATGGAAAAGATCTGCAAAAGTGCATTTCTGGCAAGCAGAATAATTTTGCTCTCTAGCCATCCCTACATATACTCCTGAACCTATTGTATTAGCCCTCTCACCCCTGAACAGGAGTCCCCTGCAGCCAGCTGCTCCCAGCTCTCTCTTCCACTCGAATGGTACAAAGGTGCAGATCCTTGCTCTGTGTTTACCAGTCAACTGTGCTTTGCATCAGAAAATGGAAACTAAAAATTCCAGACAGAGCCCAAAGAGGGTATGTTCCCAAGTGACTTAAAGAGCTGTACCCACCAATGCAGGGTAAAATTTCTGTCTTCTACTGCAGTAATAATGAATGAGGGAAATACCTGAAGTCCCAACTCCAGAGAAACTTTCAGAAGAGTGATGTCTGGCAAGCTGTCCATGAGTGTTGCTATTTTAAATGCATCCTGGGCAAGTTTGAAGATGTGTGATGAGGAGTGGATATTTTTCTGGATGGATTCTAACACTGTTTCCAGCCTCTGAACATCACCTGCAAAGTGTGAACAGAATCACCAAAACAAAACAAGCTCCCAAAACATCCAGAAATGCATTATAATTGAGCCGGCCATTGCTATGCAATAGTACATTTCAGTTATACACATTTCATTTTTTATAGACCTGCCATAATTAAATTGCATGAACGAAAGATACGAGACAGCACAAACTCCTCTAGTGCCTGCCTGATGGTACATGCCCAAAAGTAATCCCGATTTGTGAAATTTAAAAGTGATTTTTCCACTCCTGGGTTTCATAACCTATATCGTGTGTCAGAACAAAAAGCTGTCCCATAAGTGTCAATTCAAGCCCATCTGGCTACCATCTAGCTAGTTTAACCACTTTGCTAGAAAATTGACAGGTTTAAGTCAGTTCAGTTTGTTGTTCCCATTTCAAGCTCCTGTCAGATTGTGATTTGGATTCCCAAACTTGTGCTTATTACATGTAATATTAAAAGCGTACATTTAGTCGAGTATGTAACTGACAGCAATGTACCTTTGGCTGCTGTTAGCATGGTCGATGCCAGCTCGCACTGCTGGGATTCGATGTGACTTAGGGTGAACCAGCGGGGATACCGGTTTGGAACAACTGATGCAATGTGGTGCGGGCGGGACATGTCTCCCGAATGAGCTGTAGATTCCAATACTAGCAACCTGAAATAAGGAAGAAATCCTCTTTCATTATATCATTATTATATTAGGTTACTCATAAGCAAAACTAAAGCTGCAAGAACACTTGACCTTGTTTATGAAATGTGTAGTTTTGGGTATAAAGGTATTGAAAACCATTTCTCTTCTTGGGGAATCTTAAAAGTCCATTTGCCAAACTTGCCTACATCAGTGGGCATCTGTAGGAATTCACAGGACAATTAAGCCATCCATTAGCCAAGGCAGCAGAGACTTTCTGTATCATCCATAGAGTTGAAGCTTTTTTCTCTCGCCTTGTTTCAGTCTTTGAACCATAGCCCTCAGAAAGGAAAGTGGAGTAGTTCTCCATCATACTGAGAAACGTCTTCCAATATTTGATATTTGGAATATACTTTTCTTTACTTGCAGATGCTCAAAGTAAGGGAGAGGGATATTCAACAAGTCATTTGGATTTTGACCTTGCAATAATTTCAGGCACACCAAAAGGACATTTTACTGTTAAAATATGAACTAGTTTTTAAGGCCCTTAAACTCTACCTACCAACATTTGATAATGCATGCTAATATGAAAAATAGACCTTTTTGATTTGTATCAGGTCAAATCTCTTCCCTAGTACCACTGAGACACCTCTTTATATAGCTTTATATACCTAAAAATAAAATAGATATAAATTCTTCAGCTGATTTTTTTTCCAAGCAGAGAGAGGGAGAAGAAAAAATGATTCATTATTAAATGGTTCAAATAAACAGGAAAAAACCCAACTACATAATGCAAAAAGGATTTTTAGGTTATGAGTAACAGTAAATAGACAAAGAGCATGAAAAAAAGAAGCTGTTTGGGGGAAATCTTGTCACTTAGAATTTCATTGCCAGCTTCTATGTTCCTTTGCTGTGAAAAAAGAAATACTGTTGTGAATTGGTGGCTTTCACACAATTTTGGGAAGATTAGGGAACATCATAACAATAACAAGCAGATTTAGCATTCTTCACTTTTTTTCCCTTTAGAACATCAATTATTTAGCTAAGTTTTAGCAAAGCTACTTTGTGATTAAACATCACCATTAAAGTCTGACTCCCAAAGCCTAGGTTGAAATTCAGGCTTAACAAGGTATCAGCCAAATTAAGCTAAATATTCAAGTTCAGATTCCAAGTGAGCAGTCAACTAGGTCACCACAGATCCACATTCTCCAATGCTCTACTCCATATGTTTCAATGCCGCAAGCAGAGAACTGTAGACAGAAGTGACCATCAAGGAAAGCGAACCCTGTCCTTGCAGAACTGAGGTGCATGCATGAAAGGCCTTATGGTCTCAGATTCCATTGATTTCACACTGAGTGTTCCACACACTAAAAGAGGAATAAAAAAATTAAACAGCAACACATGATTTTGAATACAGAGAGACAAAATAGTCCAGAGTTGCCATCTTAGGTCAGTGACCCATGTAGACTTGTGTGTAGACTGACACTAAACACTTATGTCTGGAGAGCAACTAGCTGTAGTCTTGGGAAGTTAACTTCTTTGATAAATGTTCAGGTGAAGAAAGAAATATGCTCGACTTCTAAAAGCATGAGCAACTGCACAGATTTCTATGCGGAAATATTTTACCCTAGCCATGGAGGAAGGGATGCTCAAATTTCCTTCTTCTGATATATTCCACCTCACAAACATGAGACAGACGTTAAATCTTCATGTTTGCTTTCTTCTTTCTCCCTCTCAAAGAAATCTTTAGTTTTAGTTAGTTTTTTAATTTGTTTTGCATCAGGAGTGCTTTGTACACTGGAAAGAGCAACCAAGTTTCTTTATGAGAATTTTTGAGAAGTGCCAAGGAATGCAGACAGGCATGGAATAGGAAGTATCTGCATCTGCCATCACCACAGTTCAAGACAGCAGTCCACATTTCTTGAGTGCCAAATATATGCAAAAAATATATTAAAGATAAATAAATAAATAATATAAAAAAGCTGAACTTTCATCTGCCTTTTAAAGTGATGCCAAGAGAGCTATGGAGAACAGCCCTGATTATGCTGATGTCTCCTGTGATTTTACCAGATGGAAACAGACTATAGCAGTCTGTTTGAGAAGTAACTTCTTTGGCTAAGATAGCAGCTTCATGCCAAAAGATGGCTGGAGCTCCCCATGATTAACTAGAGATTTCATCATTTGGATCTTTCAGTGACTTGCTTGTTTTTCCAGTTGAGAAAGGGCACTTCCAGAAAAGAAGTTTTCAGTTATGATTTGTTTCTGGGGAAAGCCCAAATCCTTCTTCAAGAGGAATGGCATTCTGCCATCATGCTCACTGAAGCATTCAGTGTGCTGTGCAAAGCTGCTGGTTTCAGTAGTTTAGTTTAAGAAGGAAAACTTCCCAGAAATGATCTCTTGAGAAACACTTCAGGGTAATGACTGGAAATAAATACAAGGACGTAAGTCTACTTTATAAAATGGATCTTTTTATCTTAAAAAAACCCCCAAACAATCAAACAAAACCAAACAAAAAAACCCCACCACACATAACCACACACCACACATTTTTACTATCTATCTTGCTGATCTGGTACGACCAGGGTTATTGATGCACTTAACTTGCAATGAAAGAAAAGGGGTGTACCTAGATGGCTCCCACAGATTTCTGATCATATATTTGAATGTTCTCAACAGTTTATCAGTAATGTACTTCTGTCTTCTCAATCTATTTCTTAAAATTCTAATCATAAGCAGTCAGTATGCAAGGTCACTCTTCACATTTCTTAGACTCCTTCCCTAACATCCACTATTAGACATTCTTGGAGGCAAAAAAAAAAAACAACCAACCAGGCTAAGTAGACCTTTGGCCTGACCTGATAGTACCTATGTTTTGTTCTTATGTATGCACTCCTGTTTAGTCCTTTGAACACGGAATTATGGGACCTGATGAAATCCATCTGTGGGTCCTGAGGGAGCTGGCGAATGAAGTTGCTAAACCACTGTCCATCATATTTGAAAAATCATGGCTGTCAGGTGAAGTTCCCGATGACTGGAAGAAGGGTAATATAACCCCCATTTTCAAGAAGGGGAAAATGGAAGACCCAGGGAATTATAGACAAGTCAGCCTCACCTCTGTGCCTGGCAAAATCTTGGAGCAGATTCTCCTGGAAAGCATGCTAAGGCACATGAAAAACAACGAGGTGGTTGGTGACAGCCAACATGGCTTCACTAAGGGGAAATCCTGCCTGACCAATCTGGTGGCCTTCTATGATGGGGCTACGGAACCGATGGATAGGGGCAGAGCAGTTGACATCATCTACCTGGACTTGTGCAAAGCGTTCGACACTGTCCCGCATGACATCCTTGTCTCTAAATTGGAGAGACACCAATTTGATAGATGGACCACTCAGCGGATAAAGAACTGGCTGGATGGTTGCACGCAAAGAGTTGTGGTCAACGGCTCAATGTCCAGTTGGAAAACAGTAACGAGTGGTGTCCCTCAGGGATCGGTGTTGGGACCTGTCTTGTTCAACATCTTTGTCGGCGACATGGACAGTGGGATCGAGTGCGTCCTCAGCAAGTTTGCTGATGACACCAAGCTGTGTGGTTCGGTTGATACGCTGGAGGGAAGGGATGCCATCCAGAGGGACCTTGACATGCTTGTGAGGTGGGCCAATGCCAACCTTATGAAGTTTAACCAAGCCAAGTGTAAGGTCCTACACCTGGGTCGGGGCAATCCCAGGCACAGCTACAGGATGGGCAGAGAAGAGATTCAGAGCAGCCCTGTGGAGAAGGACTTGGGGGTGTTGGCTGATGAGAAGCTTAACATGAGCCGGCAGTGTGCACTTGCAGCCCAGAAAGCCAACCGTATCCTGGGCTGCATCAAAAGAAGCGTGACCAGCAGGTCGAAGGAGGTGATCCTGCCCCTCTACTCTGCTCTTGTGAGACCTCACTTGGAGTACTGCGTACAGTTCTGGTGTCCTCAACAGAAAAAGGACATAATGCTGTTGGAGCGAGTCCAGAGGAGGGCCATGAGGATGATAAGGGGGCTGGAGCACCTCCCATATGAAGACAGGCTGAGAGAGTTGGGGCTGTTCAGCCTGGAGAAGAGAAGGCTGCGTGGAGACCTCATAGGAGACTTCCAGTATCTGAAGGGGGCCTATAAGGATGCTGGGGAGGGACTCTTCCTTAGGGACTGTAGTGGTAGGACGAGGGGTGATGGCTTCAAACTTAAACAGGGGAAGTTTAGATTAGCTCTAAGGAAGAAGTTCTTTACAGTGAGGGTGGTGAGGCGCTGGAACAGGTTGCCCAAGGAAGTTGTGAATGCTCCATCCCTGGCAGTGTTCAAGGCCAGGTTGGACAGAGCCTTGGGCGACATGGTTTAGTGAAAGGTGTCCCTGCCCATGGCAGGGGGGGTGGAACTAGATGATCTTAAGGTCCTTTCCAACTCTAACTATGATTCTATGATTATTTTCTCCCCATTTAGTTTTCTGACGAAACTAGCTCCAGAATATACACTTCGAAACCACTATGACACAACCTCTCTAATGAAGCTGAATGCTACTTATGTGGATAGTGTGTCCTTCAATCACTCTGTAATCATTCTTGATAATATGACCAGGAAAAACCAACACTTTTTTTTTTGTTGTTGTTTGTTTGTTTGTTTTAAATCTGGGACTTGATTGCTTTTAGTATTCAGTTGTGGCTATTCTTTTTCAACTGTCATTTAGTACAAGTTCTTGACAGTGACCAGACAATCCAGATGGGACCAGTTTCTTCCCTGCACTGTATGTGGACAACAGAGATTTATCACTGATCATTTAGGCCCTTGAAACTTCCGTCAGAAGGCCCTTCTTAGCCACCATGAATAATCTGGCCTGCCCTGAGATAAAGCCAACACACACTGAGCACTCCGTAAGAAACATCTTTTTCCCTGATTACTGAAGACAAATGGGATGCAAGTCAGACATTTTGTTGTCATATGACATACTCCATTTAAATCCCAACATTCACCCAGGAGGGCGCAAGACTGCTTATTTATGAAGCACAAGAAAAACGTACTGGCTCAGACCACACCATATGGTTTCAAATCTATCACTGAGAATTAATTTATAAAGAAGGCTGGTAGAACAAATAGTCTTATCATCTGCTAAGCAGTAGATGATCCTGAGACTGCTGGTGAGATGCCTCTTTCCTCATTTCCTTGTCACTGCCATCGCACACACAACCAAATCAGTAAGAGGACACACACTAAAGCTTTTAACACAAAACCACATGCCCCGAGACTGGAATTTTATAAGGACTTGTAACATAGAATGCTATTTTACAGTTGTTGTAAACAAACACTAATTGTACATTTATAAATTATTATACTGTAGTTACTACAGACATCAGTTGCTCTTACAGATGAAAGAATCAAAGTAATTTCTCCTTAAAGGGAACAATGCTTCTTTTAGAAAAAAATATGGTCTTGATTACCAAGCTTTTCCCTTTTTCCAAACTACTTGTGCTCTTTCTAGATGACTTGTGAATACATACCGCATGGCTCTCAGTGCAGTTTTGTATGCCAATTCGGCATCATGATGTAGGAGAGAGGTGAAAAGATACTTGGCAAATGTGTGCATTGGAACACTCTCTCGATGGATGACTTCACCTAAACCACTATATGGTCCAGCTGTGGGAAAGAGAAAGAAAGATAATGTCAGTCTTTACAGACTGTTAAAACCCAACTTCTGGACCTTTAAAAACATTCATTAAATCTTGAGTTAGAATTGGTATTCAGAGACAGTTCGTGCTACAAAAGGTAAAGTTACATTAATATTTTTGTGAAATATATTACAAGTATATTAAATACCATATATTCTTTGAGACAAGAAGACAGACTGCAAATTGTATAGTATTAAGCACACTACCAGTGCACATACAAATGACAGAATGGTCCCAAGACTCCATGGGGCTCATGCATCAAGTCTATGGTATGCCAAAGCAGAAGGTGATAATCCTAGCTTTGCCTCTGCATGGTTATATTGTGCACATGAATCCCTATGCACCCTCAAAATGCAAAGATAAAAATCACTAGGCATTAAGAAAGTCTGAGCTCCATAGGTGGGCATTTCTGAAGACGGGCTGATCACAAAGGAAACGTCAATGAAGATTAAGTAGGTGACAGTGTGTGTCTCAATCATTTAAAATGAAGTTGAAAGCCATTCAAAACTAGCTAGCATTGCTTCAATGAAAGAAGCCATCTCATGTATATTGTTGGCAGTCCAGACAGAAACTCGGGTAGGACACAAAGAATACGTGACAAAGCATTTATATTAAAATATATTCTGCCATTAACCTAGCAGCAGAGCAAAAATTAGAACAGTTCTTGCAACACAGTCTTACGTTCTGCTTTCCCACACATTCAAATAGTAGCTACATACAGCATACATTAATCTGCATTAACAGCATAGAAATCAGCTTAATATTGGATTAAGCTTTCTTTATTATATCTACAGGACTTTAACTATAAAAACACATTTGATATGATTAGGATCTTAAATCACTGCACAGTTTTTCCTCCATGTGAGCTGGCAGTTTCTGTCTAACCTGGAATAAACTAAAGCTATTGAAGAAAAGCCAGATTTCTCAGCACACAGTAATGCAAAACCATGGTTGCACACTGCTCACCAGTTATAGGTAGTTATTTTAGCAATTTTCCTGCTATGATCACTTGTTTACTACTCTAAGAAAACAAAAAGAGTATCAGTGATCAAATCAGTAAACTAGAAGTATCAGAGAACATAGAAATCCTGCCTTTTCCTCATAAAACATCCTTACCAGTAAATAGATGGAGTGAATTGATTTTATAATTCATAGGATCTCTCTATGGTGGTTAATAGCTAGATCCAGTAAGCAGCTGTTCTTCTCCAAAGGCCATAAAGCAGCGGTTACAGCCAGACCATAATGGAAACTCTCCCTATGGTGCAGCTTCTCTGCAGTTTCAAATAGCACCATCAGTAGGTACCAAAGTCTTTAAGGATCTGGGGCAATAATAGTGACTCAAAGCTGAACCCTAAACAACATACTGTGTCTCTTCCATTAAAGAAGTAGTTTTAAAAGAAAAATGTCTTACAGAAACAAAGCAAAACCTGACTTCCGTGTAGCAGTCTTCACAACTTATCTAGAGCAGTATCACACTCCCCACCATCCCCTGAGCAAGCACTCAAAACTTGGACCGTGCCTTTAGCTAATTGGTTCCTTTAAAGTTTTTTCTTCAATTTAAAAAAACCCCAAAACTAGAAAGACAACCTTAGAACCCACAAGACTACTCTCTGAACATGAGGCTTAAGTGTTGTATGTTAAGCCTTTTTAAAAGCTAAGGCAAAAGCATGCACTTTTTTGGTGCAGATTTTATTGCAATATACTGGCTAATTGCCAAACACAAGTTATTTGTCTTAATCAAATTTAGTCATAAGATTAGGCCTTAAGCCTCAATATTTGAATATATATTTTAATTTTCATGTATGATACAAATTTCAGAGGCAAGTAATTTTCCTAATTGGTACAAAGAAAATGTTATATTTCTGTCCCAGTAATTCTAAGTGAATTTTCTGAGCTCTTCACTTGGGAACAGAGGTAAAAGTCCTCATACATTTACTAAGCTGCCAGTCTTTTTTCAGGATACAAGTGACATTTAGAAATTTGCTACCTGAGAACTGTTGATGATAACTAATATCTATATTATTTAACTGTGAGCTTGGGTTGTATAATTGAGATTATGACAAGCAACAAATCTAAAGAACAAAATGCAACAAAAATTAAAATGAAAGGCTTATAAATCAGTAGATTCCTTATCTCTACAGTCATGTGATATCTGAAGTATGTTTGATTCTCATAAGAGACTGGAAATAAAATTTTACTGGAGCTCTACATCAGAAAACATCTTAAGTATGTAAGGCAGTTTCCACTGGAATACTAAATTCAGTGGGCTTGTATAAGTGAAGACAGTTTAAAGAAGCAGTGAGCATCTACATCGAGCTACCTTCTAATAGGAAGATTGTTTGTTTTCGAAAAATCTTCACCAGAGTATCATCCAATTCAATTTCCTGTAGCTTAGAAATGAGTTGCTCCTCATTTCGACAAACCTTCTCTTGTGCATATAAGCCATCTGGCATTATTCGTTGCTGTCCCAGCCCTATTAATGCTACTTCCACAGCCAGCGTTAAATAAGATTCCCCTTCTTCTAAGAACTTGTGTGCAGGCAGGTGCTGGTACTCCAGAGATTTGCATTGCCCCACATTCTCTGTAAAGGGTGACACAAAGAACAACACATCAGGAAATCATTCTAATCCATAATCTGCCTATAATGCCATATTTACAAATGCTTCCTCTGTCAGTATTTGTTTTTTAAAAATTATTTAAATTACTAGCACAATCTCAAGATCAAATGATTCAATCTGAACTACCTGATCCAATTCCACATGGCAGAAATATACAAAACAATTCAGTTTTAAAAAAACTACTCAAAAAAAAAAAAGTTTTCATTTTAAACTGCATGATTTGGAGAAAGGCAGTTTCTCCAGCTTTGTGTAATAAGGCCAAAATTGGACGATCTGTTTCAATTTTTTTCCCCACCCATTTCCATATCTCCTTAAAGTTTTGATGTTATAGAAGTGGAAAGGGAAGATGCTTATATACCTGCATAGATTTCATATGAAGCTATTAGGATTGTACAAATACAGTAGACTTGGGAACTCCACAAAACTTTAAAGCAACCTGTTTCCTAGAGCTCTTTTCATGCTTTTTTATTTGTTACAGTTGTATTTATGATAAACATGTATAATGTTTCTGACTTCTATTAACACTAGAAGGGCAACTTTTAGTAAAGATTACTTGTAAATTCCACACAGGCGAAGCTTGTGGAGTACTACTGATTCATTAGGCACTTCAGAGACACACCATATGACAAAATGCTACTCCAACCCCTAGCAGTTTACAGTCTAGTTTGAGAAAAGTTGTAATGTACAGAAGTAAGGATGTATTTGGTTTGCATGGCAAGGTTTTAGTAGCAGGGAGGCTACAGGGGTGGCTTCTATGAGAAGCTTCCCCAGTATCCAAAAGACCCAATGATAGATCAGCCACTATCCAAAGCTGAGCCCATCAGCTATGGTGGTAGCACCTCTGTGATAACATATTTTAGAAGGTGAAAAAGTTATTGTGCAGAAATTACAGCTGGAAGAGAGGAGGGAGAATATATAAGAGAAACAACCCTGCCGACACCAAGGTCAGTGAAAGGGGAGGAGGTGCTTCAGCAGAGATTCCCCTGCAGTCCCTAGTGAAGACCATGGTGAAGCAGGCTGTCCACCTGCAGTCCATGGAGGTTAATGGTAGACCAGATATCCACCTGCAGCCTGTGGAAGACACTACACCAGAGCAGGTTGATACACCTGGAGGCTGTGACCCTGTCAGAATCTTATGCTGGAGCAGGCTCCTGGCAGGACCTGCGGCCTTGTGGAGAGAGTAGCCCGTGCTGAAGCAGGTTTGCTAGGAGGACTTGTGACCCTGTGGGGGACCCCTGAAGCAGTTCATAAAGAAGTATAGCCTGTGGGAGGGACCCCATGCTGGAGCAGGGGAAGAGTGAGAGAAAGGTGTTTTGAGATTTGTTTTTATTTCTCATTACCCTACTCTGATTTGATTGGTAATAGATTAAACTAATTTCCCCAAGTCGAGTCTGTTTTGCCCGTTGGAACTAGATGATCTTAAAGTCCTTTTCAACCCTAACTATTCTATGATTCTACGATGGTAATTGGTGAGTGATCTCTCCATGAGCCTTTTGTTATATTTTCTCTCCCCTGTCCAGATGGGGAGGGGGAGTGATAGAGCAGCTTTGGTGGGCACCTGGCATCCAACCAGGATCAACCCACCAAAAAGGAGATAGACAGCTGCAGCAAATAAGAAGGCAGAATGCATTTGGTAGATTGCATATGTGTGTGTAGGGAGAATTTACTTTTCAACACACACACTACTTTTATTTCATGGCCTTGTTTTTTTGTTGTGGGGGGTTTTTTTTCCTAATTGCAAAGAATCTGATTTCTTTTAATTAATGTTTTTTCCAGAATTTGTGGATATGGGTTTAGAAGTCTGTTGAAGAAAATCTAATTGAATAAAATGGGTTTTGAGGCAAAGCCCCAAGAAGATTTGGGATGTGCATATAAAAGACTTGTAAGTAGAGGGATGAATTGAGTTTCTGACCACACAGAAGGTGATAAGAAACTAACATAGAGGTGGAAAGAGATTGAGAATAAGGAATAAATCAGTTAAGCTCCTGGGAAGCAAATGCTTAAGTTAAAATAGGCATACACATCCTGTCCTAAATTGTATATCAATACTGCAACACTATTTTCCAATTCATAACCTTTACAGACCATGCATGTTATAAATTGTTTCATCATCAATTTGAATTACTATATACACTTGTAGCTAAGAAGTCAAAAAACATCCTGGACTGCATAGGAGGAGCATCACCAGCAGATCAAGGAAGGTGATCCTTCCGCTCCGCTCAGAACTAGTGAGCCTACACCTGGAGTGCCCTGTCCAGTACTGGGCTCGCCATGGACATGCTGGAGTAGATCCAGTGAGGGGCCACAAAGATGATTAAAGTACTGGAGCATCTCCCATATAAGAGACTGAGACAGCTGGCATTGTTTAGCCTGGAAAAGAAAAGGCTCAGGAGGATCTTACCAACATGTATAAATATCTGATGGGAGAATGTAAAGAAGACAGAGCCAGACTCCTCTCAGTGGTATCCTGTGACAGGACAAAAGGCAATGGGCACAAACTGAAATACAGGAAATTCCATCTGATAATAAGAAAACATTCCAGAAGAGCCTGCCAACCTCAACAACTCTGTGATTTCCTGTAATTTCTCAAAAAGAGGACAGAACAATGTATGTGGAGAGGGTTGCTCTATAAAGTCTTACTTGGTTTTATTTCAAGCATCAAGTATGGAGTTGTCTTCAAGAATGAGTAACTGGTAGTTTTTGAAGTGCTTTCATATAACTTAAAATTTTACTTTAAACATTTTCTCTCCCTTGTGTTTTCTTAGGGAATTGTCATGTTTTAACCCCAGCCGGCAACTAAATACCACAACTAAGTACTGCTTGCTCACTCCCCTCCATCCCGGTGGGATGGGGAGGAGAATCAGGGAAAGGTAAAACCCATGGGTTGATATAAAAACAGTTTAATAATTGAAACAAAGTAAAATATAATATATAATAAATAATAATAGGAAATAAAAAGAGGAATAAAACCCAACAACCAACAGTGATGCACAGTACAATTGCTCACCACCCACTGACTGATGCCCAGCCTGTTCCCAAGCAGCAATTGGCTTCTTCTGGCTAACTTCCCCCAGTTTCTATGCTGAGCATGATGTTCTGGGGTATGGAATACCCCTTTGGCTAGTTTGGGTCAGGTGTCCTGGCTATGTTCCCTCCCAGCTTCTTGTGCCCCTCTTCACTGGCAGAGCACCAGAGACTGAAAAGTCCTTGATCAGGGTAAGCACTACTTAGCAACAACTAAAACATCAGTGTGTTATCATCAACATTATTCTCAGACTAAAGCCAAAGCACAACACTGTACAAGCTACTAGGAAGAAAAGTAACTCTATCCCATACAAAACCAGGACAGTATGAGTATGCAAATATGAGTTATACTATAAAGACAGACACTGGCTTCATATTTAATATAGAAAGTCAAGATAGAAAAATGCCTCCAGTTACTGAAGACTTAGAGAAGATTGCTCCCTTTTCATGGCCTTACCCATGAAGTCTGAGAATCCATGGAAGCTCTCATCATCCACTCTGCAGGCTTCCATCAGGCTACTGAAAAGGGTGCTAATCGGATCCAAAGGGTGTCCCACCCAACCTTCAAGATTAGTTACTGAGGTTACTCCTTTGTGGAGAAGTTCTGTGACAGAAAAGATGGAGGGAGAAGGGAGGGAAAGAGAGCACATGTTAGCCCCTCAAAACAATTCTAGAAGTAAAACTGATTAAAATGCTCTTGGTACAAAATTCAAAGTATTTCCAGTAGCTTCTGCTCAGAAAGAGAATATACTATCTTTCAGGCTGAACTCATTGACCTTTGTGAATATGTTAAAAGAGGAAAAAAAAAGAAAATGGACAAAGGCCAAACATTTTGAGCACTAGCAAAGTGCATTTTGAGTCAAAAATTTCAACTGCAGTATCTTTTGAAATTTCTTAGTTGACACCACTAATTCTTCTGAAAATGTGCTTTTTTTTTTTTTGTCATTCTAAAGATTCAGTCAACAAATACCTTCATGGATACTTTTTTTTGTAGCCCTCATCCATCAATCAGTTATAACATGAAAAAATTGTTTAGCACAATGAATTAATTAAGGAAATGTTGCTGTGGTAACAGAGGTTAGAGATTTCACAAATCCCTTTTTTAGTTTTTACTAAGAATCTTATGGCAGTAGCTCCCTTTTGACTACAACTCCCAACTTTTTTCTCCTAGACGCATACGCAACTGAACTATGAGAGGTCGGTTGCATTACGGGTGACCATTTAAAAAACTGTATACAAGCCATTATGGATGCTCTGTTTCTCTGCCTATTGCACACTGACTTGTACCTGCCTCTGCTCTCTCTCATTCACAAAGTGCCCTCTTTCTAAGTAACCATGTGTATACTCACAAAGCTTGCTTCTTGCATCTTTAAACATGTGGGGCTACAAAGTGAAACACAGCCACACTGTTGACTGAGTGTTCAGGAGGGTGGCTTTTTTTTTAAAGAATCAACTGATATGAATATTAAAAACAGTAATTGTCTTACTAAGAAATAGCATGTACTAAAGACGACAGGCAGAAGCATGTAGTATTACCAAAAAGGATTAATATCAGTGACTTCTGACTTGCTTATATTCCATTTCATCTATTATATCTACTTATGAGCTTCACTCATGTTATGCCAAAGGCTTCAGTCCTCCATTCATATAGACATTTAACTTTAAATCATGCAAGTGGTTCCACAGACGTCAGATCAGTCACATGAATGAAAGCTAAGTAGAAGCATGTGGCGGTTGCTGAACTGAAACTGTAGCTGCAGAATTAATCTGCTTATAGAGAAGACCAGCATATTTTGCAGCATTAAAAATATTTTTAAATTCCAAACATAAGAGAAAAAAACAAACAAACAAACAAAGCAGTAACAACACAGAAATTAAAAACCTCTTTGTTTTGGGGTAGGATGAATTGCACTTCATACACAATTTTTAGCATAATACTAGTTTGACAGCTATAGAAACTGCTCACAGGGAAAGGAACTTAACAGAAGTATTGAATGTCTAGATACTGCATTAGCAACTGAGAATGAAAAGAAGCAGTACTAGGACCAGCACACTTGCAGCAGACCCTTCACCACCTGTCAGCAGTATGCACACACATACACACACTGGCATAGCCTCCTCCCTTCTTACCTCCCCAGTCTGAGAAGCTGGGAAACACGCAAAGCTTTTAAGGAAGCACATGTTAAGGAAAGATATATTCCACAATAAAAACACTCAGAAAAATTCTCCTAAGTAATAATACAAAGTGCTTTTAAGTTTTGTTCAAATCTAGGACCCACAATAGTACTCAAAACTTCTTCCTTGGGTAGTGCGAAATGGAAATGGAGGCAGATGATAGGAACTGCCAGCTATTTTTTTTTTTCCAGTTAGGTGTCTACCTTGTCTTCAAATTCTAAATGAAATTTCTGGGAAAACACCTGCACATAGACTTGAAAAATTTACACACATGACTTCACACTGATATTTTTTACCTGCAATGCATGAGGATACACATGGTTAAGAGTAGCAACAAAGTTCTGAAATAAAATTTGAATGAAAGGTGTTCTTGTAGTAGCTGAGAATGTAATTCCAGTTTTCCCACATGCATTCTTTAACCACAAAGTCATCCCTTTCTTCTTCCACTACCTCTTCAAACTTATAAGAAAGTTCAGTGCAGGATTATTTTTGGTAGAATGTTCCTTCAAAAAATAGGGGTAGTGCTCAGAGGGACACCACAGAAATTTTTATAAAGCCAATGTTTCAAAAATCTCATTTCCAGCAATGTGAATCTACTAAAGTTTTAAGCATCATAAGAGACTTTTAGAACAAACTGCCAAATTTGATGAATTTCTGTAGTGCAGACTTTGCCTTGTTGTTACCCTCAATGTCCTCTTTAGGCTTCCACCTCAGAAATATATAGCTCTGCTAAATTATACGTCAGAGGAAAAAAATATATTTTAAATACCTGATGTGCCAAATGCAAAGCTCTGTTTAAAAGCCTATAAATTACACAGGATGAATATTTACACTGTGTAACCAAAAAGCCTTAATGGGATAAAGGCACCATCATGTCAGACATATTGCAGAAGGCAGAACAGAGCCCTTGCCCTGTAGAGCTCACAACCCAGCTTAAAAAAAACCCTTCTGACATCCAGAATGTGGCATTGCCACTATGGTCATTTGAATGGAGGAGTTAAGTCACCTCTTTTGCTTTAGTTTCAAAAGCAGTTTTCTCATGCAGAGTTACAGTCCAGTGTTATTGTCACCTTACCATATCCTTTGCCCTTCCCTCTTCCCCACATTTACCTTTCTTCTGAGCCTGGAACATTTCCAGCTGTTTCTGCTGCTGTCTTCTTAGCGTATTAACAATAGCTATTGATAGCCTCAGTGCTTCTCGTGGGTATCCATGAGATCGTAATGCATCCACCCTCGCACAGGCTGTAGGAACATGTTCTAAAATGGAGAAGATGATAATTGAGGAATAGCAATGCTTCCATGTCTAAAATGTCCTGCTTTGCTAGGTTACTCAAAAGAGCTTTTTTCTTTGTTTTGTTTTAAAACTATGCAAGAGAGACTTAAAGGACTACTTCTGAGACAGCATTTCAAGGGAGCCTCTGTTCTTTTTGCCAAGCTTTTCATTCATCTCCCCACCATCCCCCCAAAATAATGCCATAGAAACTGAACAAAGCAGCAAGTCATGGAAACATGACTTTTGTCTTTCCAGTTTAGCCACTTACCATGCCAGAGGGGCCACCCGTGAGAGTCAAAGAGTGAGTTTTCATTGTTGTCATGGTAACAGCAGTTGGTGTATAGGTCACCGCTGATAATGTGCTGTAAGTGGCTGTCCTGCCAGTGCAGATTGCATGCCTCAATGGCTCGAGTGAACACTGTCCGATGACGCCTGTTCGATGAATCTGTCATTTTCAGAATGATCAGAAAGCTGCATCAGCTTTTGCTCATTCATATGCGAATCAGTCATTCACAGTATTCTCATCTTCTGCCTGTTCACCAACCCCCAATTTATGGCAACCTGCCTTGCCTGGCTCCGCAAGGAGCAGACCACAGATGATATTTCACATACTATTACCCAACAGCTCAGACAAAGTGTGTGCCATTCACTTTGCATTCAGAGAGACCTACAAACCAGCTAATGCTAAATAGGACTTTGCAAAGGAAACAGCTAGAGATGAAAGTTATTAAACAGCATATACAGAGCTCCTCTAAAAACAAACTAGAAAGTATATGGCACACAGCTACTCAAGCATCCCCAGCTTCTCTCCTTCCCAGACCCAGAGCTACTAGGATGAGGGACAGATAAACATCACATGAAAGGGTTTTAATTGTTCTCTTTGAGAAGTGATATTAACTTTGAGCACTTGTATAATTTTGTCATAAACATGTATAAATACTGCAAAGAAAGCTAAGTACTGAGGCCATGGGACTGACATAATCCTTACTGGATATCTTCCTATGGCAAAAGTGCTCTGTTGACATGGTACTGTGTCTATGAATGTTGAAATGCCGTGTCAGAGTTGCTACAAGCCTGTCCAGGTTGGGCTGAACATCACAAGATCCAGAAAGCAAAACACCTCTGTAGGAAGTTATATGTTGAATGAACTTATGTCCCCAGCTAGCTGCAAGATTTAAAAATGAACCAAGTCTATTTCCTTCAGAGGTCATCTTCCAAGAAAAAGCAACAAGGAAAAACCCATCTAAGTCCAAATCTGTCACCTCCCACAAGCATTTAATTTTAATTTTATCATGATTATATGAAATATGTATCAAAATACTGCGTGTTTTGATGATTATGAGGGGTTTATTTTTGTTTTTTCCCCAGGTAAATATCCTTCATCTTCCTCAGTTATTAGCAAAGTAACAATCTTTGCTTGAAGATGACTGGAGAAGGCTTCTGTCAGATTTGATAATCATGTTTTAAATTAGAAAGCATGATATTGAGTAAGAAGAGACACCTCCTCCAAGAAGGCAGTGTTGCCTCTGCACCCCCCCACTTGTCAATGCAGACTGCACGTACAGAGCACATCCCACAGATAGCTGCTTTAGTTTCTCATTCACTCAGTTTAATGTCATTACAACAGATCTCCCTTTAAGTAAGGATCAAAGGCTTTGTAACTGCAAACAAAATAAAAACCCCAACAGCAGAAGGGATATAAGATGATTTTTAAGTAAAGAAACAACAGGCTTTTACATTACATACTTCAGGGACATCCAATTTTCATGCAACAAGTATTTAGAAGGACCAAGTGAAAAGTTAGAAGATTTAACTATACACAAATACTTGCTTTGAAAAAATTGCAGTCCCAGCACAAAACCCCTTCTGTTTATCCTTTCTGCAAGGATAGTATTAGTGAAAATAGATTTGGCTGGTCAATCCTCAACAAGAAAGTTACTTGTCCCAGGAAATGTGCTGAATTCTGCAAGGCTATAGTATATAAAATAAAGGCTATATTATATGTTGCAATCAGTGCATATATTTAGGCTCACCTTGGTTAGCATTTGCACCCTGAGGCAAAGCATTGGTTAAATTGGGCAGCTCATTTCCATGGTTTCCATCTTCCCAGGGACAAACATCCACACTGTTCCATTTTTTCAGCTGTTTTAGCCAACCGGCCTTCTGCTCCAACTTGCAGTGGGGATTTAAGACTATACACATCCACAGAGCACCTGATTTTTTAAAAATATTGCTTAATTAGGTTTTCTATTAAAAACACAGCAGCCACTGACTAATTGCAAACTTCTATACTATAACACTTTTTCTCCTCTCAAAGACTACACTGTTTGTTTCCCAGCTATGCCTAACACCAGGCAGACTGAATTCCTGATGCAGAATCTTGGAGCTGGTGTGGCCTATCTAAAGCAGTTGAAAGACTGTATCAAGCCAACCTTCTCAATTAACAGGCATTAAGTGCATCTTTTGTATTAGAAAATCCAAACTTCACAATGTATGGCCCATCACACAGGAACATCAGTCAAAAGCAAACAAGAACTATGTATCTTCCAGCTTCCCATTACAGGAACCAAACAAGTGCATTAGTAAGACATGTATTTTGTAAACACATACTTCCACACTCAAAACCCAGCAGAAGTACTGCTGATCATATAACTCATTCCCAAACACATCTGGGCCTCAGAGATCCTGTAAACACTGGTTTTGTGCAGTCTAGTAGGAATAAGATATTTTTACTCCTACTACTTCAGTAATTTGGTTACACTAGAAATTTCGTTTTACATTCTCTGTTTACAGAGCTCAAAGAGAAAGCTAATTTGCACTGATGTTTCACATATACCATCATTTCAGAACCTGTTCCCTGACACTATATAGCAGGGCAGGCATTAATACATGAGGGTCTCGAGCAACAAGTTTCAAATGGAAAGATTTTTCTCTAAATCAGCTGCCTCTACATCAGTACGATCTTTGACAGAAGCATGAAGACATCTGAAAGTACTGTTTAGCTACAGTTCATTTGCTCATTAAGAATGTGCCTTATACACTACAAGAGATTTAAAGAATATGCTTAAACTATACAATCTTCATGACAGGCTGAAAAAAAAAGTAACTCAGTATGTCAATATGCCACAGCACAGGAGCCAGTTGAAAGAGAGCTTGATCCTTACAGTTCCAAGTCTGCTGCTATTTGGTCCAACATGAAATGGGGAAGAAATATCAAAGAAATCTGAAAACAACAATAATATAAGATATTGTACAGTGCAGAACACCAGAGAGACACTACACCAATGCAGATTATTACTGCACAGTAGTTACATACTGTAGAGCACACTGTCCTGTTGGGGTTTTTTTTTGTGGGCTTTTTGGGGGGTTTTGTTTTGGGTTTTTTTTTTGGTTGTATGGCTTTTGTTGTTGTTTGGGGTTTTTTACGTGTCTGAAACTTGCCATGGGACTGAATAAAGCCAATACTGTTTTTAAAAACCTCTTTTAAAATAAAATCATATGACTTTCTTTAGACACTCTTCAACACACTAACTCCCCAGAGTCAAATTATAGAATAGAATCATGGAGCAGTTTGGGTTAGAAGGGACCTTTAGAGGTCAGCTAGTCCAACCCCCCTGCAATGAGCAGGGACATCTTCAACTAGATCAGGTTGCTCAGAGCCCCATCCAACCTGATGAGACAAGGAAGTACAAATCTTTTGTAAATAGTTAAATTCAGTTAGGCTTTGTGGCCTTGTAATAGATGACATCATTGAAAAAGTAGGATATTCTAATAGATGACAGTGAGAAAGTATCTTGGGTAAATGTTTCACAATGACCAGCCAGAACTGTGGTACTAGCCAGAACTAGTGGTAGTTGGCTTGACGACGGGACTTTCCAAACTTGAAGTTCAGCCAAAGGACAAGGTGATGAAGAGGAAGATGATGAAGAAACGACCACCAGGGGTCCCAAAGACCACTACCATAATAAAGTGCACATGCGGGAAGAATGTTCTAGAAATGTGATGTCATGTATAAGCAACTTCATAAATATGCATATAATGTAATGAATATGTATGATTAACAACAATATAATCACAGTTTATTTGATGCTCAGATGGGACACGCTAGGAGGAGCTATATCCCGTGTTCCCCGGCGCCGCAATAAAGAATACCTGCTTGTCAACTTAAAACTTTATTGGTGAGTTCTTAACGAGGTCTTTGAATCAATTTGGCACCCCAGATGGGACCCTCTCTGCTCAGCTGCAGGACCCGCTGAGAACAGGGCTCCCTGGGGCCCCCTGGGAATTTTCCCAGAGGGCCCCCCCCGACTCATTCGGATCACTGCAGGAGCAGACAAGGACCATCTTTAAGGTTTTCTTTCGTAAATATTATTTTGTTTTGGTTAATATTCCATAAGTCATAGGAGACGTCCTGCACAGGAGTCTATTTGAAGTTTGGATTTTGATGGGTTAACCTTTTGTTTGGAACCTTCCGTAAATCGAGATACAGAAATCTCGTAGGCAACGTGTATACCTGGCTGCTAGCGCCCAGTTGGTACACATTTGGAACTGTTTGTGACTTGCCGGTATTTGACCTAGTTTTGCAGATTATCATGGTGACGATTTTGGTATTGACAATATGATATGGTTAAGGCTGTACTGTATGTTGTGATTGTGTCATTAAAAGTTGTTTGTCTAATTGGATTTTGGTTTTGGTTTAGGTATTGTAGTTGTGTGAAGTGTGCTTGTGGGATCCCATGTGTGAGTGTGTAAGACTAGTAATATGAAACCAACAGAGTGGCAAAAGGTTTGAGTTAATCATTAAAAGCCAAGATCCTGACCGGGGAGACGTAGATGTAATGCTGGATGCATTAACTGAAACAGAAAAACAGCTAGTGTTAAAAACCATCCGCTCTTATGTAAGTGCTCAGATTACTGCAGGAGCATTAGCAGGCAGAGTGGGAGATCATATTCCCACCACAGCACCAGATTGGGACTATGATATGCCTGCGGATTATACTGCTTTGAAAAGATATCAAAATTGGATAAAATTTGGATTGGAAAATGCAATTCCAAACCCAGTAAATTGGTCAGCCTTGTATGCTGTAAAACAAGGGCAGGCTGAAACAGCAACTGAGTTTTTAGACAGACTGAAGGAAGCGATGTGAAAATTTATTACATTAGATCCCTCTTCAGAAGAAGGGAAACAACAAATAACTAGCCTGTTTTTACGACAATCATCAGAAGACATTAGGAAAAAGCTTCAAAAGCTTAAAGAGCCAGATAATCACGATATAGAAAAGTTGATAGAGGAAGCATGGAGAATGTATAGAAATCGGGGACAGAGAAGAAAAGGTTGGGTCATATTAGGATAAGCAGGGATTGGTAGAGGAATTAGCACAAGAGGTCGAGGCCGAGGTAAAGGAGGAATGTCAGGAAGGAGTGAAAGAGCAAATCCTTTTCCTGTAGGACCAGATCAGTGTGCATATTGCAAGGAGAAATGGAATTAAGAGTTAAGGATGAACAATTAATTGAAATCCTGAGTTTATCTTTAATTCAACAGAAAAGCGAAAAAGGAGGACCTCCCTGAAATAGAAGAAGTCTTTAATCAGGTATATCCGGGGGTATGGGCATCTGAGGTTCCAGGTAAGGCGAAAAATGCTTTGCCTGTTAAAGTGGAAATAAAAGGGGGGGCCTGCCCAGTTCAAATAAAACAATATCCCTTAAAATTGGAAAATCGGAAAAGAATCAAAGAAATTATAGATAAATTCTTGAAGTATGGATTATTGATTAAATGTGAATCAGAATATAATACTCCCATTTTACCAGTAAAGAAACCAGATGGAAAGAGTTATAGGTTAGTTCAGGATTTAAGGGCAGTCAACAAAACTGTGGAGGATATTCATCCAGTAGTGGCTAATCCATATACCTTGTTAACCAAATTAAACAATAACCAAAATGGTTTACCATCCTGGACTTAAAGGATGCATTCTTCTGCCTGTCCTTAGCCAAAGAAAGCCAAAATTTGTTTGCTTTTGAATGGGAAAAACCCCGATACGGGAAGAAAAACTCAGTTAACTTGGACAGTGTTACCTCAAGGATTTAAAAACAGTCCAATGATTTTTGGAAACCAATTAGCCCGAGAACTAGAATCATGGAATGCACCCACTCAGACAGGAACTTTGCTACAATGTGTTCATGATTTGTTAATTGCTACTGAAATTAAGGAAGAATGTGTACAGTGGACTGTTGAATTGTTGAATTTTCTGGGACTAAGCAATATCGAGTGTCCAAACCAAAGGCTCAACTAATCCAGACTCGAGTATCTTATCTAGGATATGAAACAACAGGAGGACTGCAAGAACTTGGAGCAACTCAGAAGGAATCTATTTGTCAGACACCATGACCATCTACAGTCAAAGACCTTCAGACGTTCCTGGGAATGACAGGATGCTGTCGACTTTGGATTCATGATTATGGTATCCTGGTAAGGCCTTTGTATGAACTGTTGAAAGAAATCCATCCTTTTTGAAGTGGACTGATTAAGCTGAGGCAGCGTTTAAACATCTAAAAGTAGAACTCATGAGAGCTCCAGCTTTGGGGCTCCCAGATGTGACTAAGCCCTTTTGGCTATACTCCTATGAAAACAGGAAGTAGCCTTAGGGGTCTTGGCTCAGAGGTTAGGACCCTATAAAAGGGCAGTGGCCTATTTCTCAAAACAATTGGATGAAGCGAGTAAAGGTTGGCCTGGGTGTTTAAGAGCCGTGTCTGCTGTTGTTATGAACATCCAAGAGGCTCGCAAATTTACCCTGGGACAGAAAATTACTGTGCTGGTCTCGCACACTGTATCAGCAGTCTTAGAGAAAAAAGGGACTCATTGGTTGTCCCCATCAAGTTTTCTAAAATATCAGGCCACTCTTGTGGAACAAGATGACATTAAAATCGTGGTTACTAATGTTGTGAACCCAGTATCTTTCCTTCAGGAGACTTCCACTGAACCATTAACTCATGACTGTCTGACCACAATAGAAACTGTGTACTCCAGTCGACCAGATTTAAAAGAAGAACCTTTGGAAAATGAAGATTCCTGGTTTACTGATGGCAGTAGCTTCATGAGAAACTGCAAATGAAAAGCAGGATATGCTGTAATCACAACCTCACGGGTGATAGAGGCAAAACCCTTGCCCTGTAATACATCTGCACAAAAAGCTGAAATAATAGCTCTAACTAGAGCATTGGAATTGGCAAAAGATAAACAGATAAATATATGGACTGACTCTAAGTACGCCTTTGGTGTAGTTCATGCACATGGTGCTAATTGGAAAGAATGAGGACTTTTAATCACACAAGGAAGACAAATCAAACATGCAACAGAAATTTTGCGATTATTAGAGGCTGTGCAACTACCTAAAGAAGTGGCTATTATGCATTGTAAAGGACATCAGAGAGGTAACACTGAACAAGAAATTGGAAATAATTTGGCTGGTTATGAAGCTAAATGTGCTGCAGAACAGGCTGAAATTATGTCCTTAATTCCTGATGGTAAATTAATAATTAAACAAACGAAACCTGAATATTCAAAACAAGATAGAAAACTAATTGAGGATTTAGAAGGTAAGGAAAATAGAGAAGGTTGGGTTCAAATACCTGATGGACAAATTATAGTTCCGTATAATCAGTTGTGGAAACTAGTTAGAGGAGAGCTGTCTAGCCTATCCAAAGTAGTCTTGCAAAATCGAATGGCTTTGGATATATTGTTAGCCTCACAGGGAGGAGTTTGCTCTGTAAACAATGACAGTTGTTGCATTTACATAGACCAGAGTGGAAGAATCACAACTGATCTAAAGGATATATGGGAACAGGTTAAAGTATTGCATAGGGTTGCTGAGGATGATACTTCGTGGGGATTTGAAGAAATATGAAAGAAATTAACATCTTGGTTGCCAAATCTCTCCTGGTTAAGGCAGTTGTTCATAGGAATAATAATATTGATACTCCTAATTGTAATTACTTGCATTCTCATTCAATGTTTCTTTTGGTGTTGCAAACAGTCAGTGATAAATTATGAAGAATGGAAAAGAAACAAAATTAAACATAAGGTAGAAATGGGAAAATATTTCAGGAAAACTTTAAATAGTAATGGGATAATCTAAGAAAATTGCAAAAGAATTTGCAAAAGGACATAAAAAGGGGGGATTTGAGACAAGGAAGTACAAATCTTTTGTAAATAGTTAAATTCAGTTAGGCTTTGTGGCCTTGTAATAGATGACATCATTGAAAAAGTAGGATATTCTAATAGATGACAGTGAGAAAGTATCTTGGGTAAATGTTTCACAATGACCAGCCAGAACTGTGGTACTAGCCAGAACTAGTGGTAGTTGGCTTGACGACGGGACTTTCCAAACTTGAAGTTCAGCCAAAGGACAAGGTGATGAAGAGGAAGATGATGAAGAAACGACCACCAGGGGTCCCAAAGACCACTACCATAATAAAGTGCGCATGCGGGAAGAATGTTCTAGAAATGTGATGTCATGTATAAGCAACTTCATAAATATGCATATAATGTAATGAATATGTATGATTAACAACGATATAATCACAGTTTGATGCTCGGATGGAACATGCTAGGAGGAGCTATATCCTGTGTTCCCCGGAGCCGCAATAAAGAATACCTGCTTGTCAACTTAAAACTTTGTTAGCAAGTTCTTAACGAGGTCTTTGAATCACTGACCTTGAATGTTTCCAGGGATGGGGCATCTACCACCTCTCTGGGCAACCTGTTCCAGTGTTTCACCACCCTCATTATAAAAAATTTCTTCCTCATATCTAGTTTGAACCTACCTTCTTTCAGTTTAAAACCATTACCCCTTTTTCTATCACAACTTTTTAGGGCCTACTAAAAAGTTTGTCCCCATCTTTCTAGCTCTTGTCCAGCTTTTCATCCGCCAGTACCCCCAAGTCCTTGTCTGCAGGGCTGCTCTCAATCCCTTCATCCCCCAGCCTGTATTGATACCAGGGATTGCCCTGACCCAGGTGCAGGACCTCGCACTTCGCCTTTTTGAACATCATAAGGTTCACATGAGCCCACTTCTCTAGCTTGTCCAAGTCCCTCTGAATTACATTACAACTGGTTCTTATTATTAAGCATTAAGCATTCAGCACTTCCCAAGACAAAAGGACTATATTTTTTGCAATGTACAAAACAAAAGTGAAGATGGGGCATATTGGAAAGCCTTGTAGAATAGTTATCTTGGGCTTGCTTAATTATTTTCAAAATCAAGTATTGCTTTAGGGCACTGAGGAGACACTGTACCTCTCAGTAACAAAAAAAAAAAGCCAATTTAATACTTTGTAACCAGATTCCCGGTGTTTACAGACTGAAGCAAAAGCAAAGCGGAATATCTTAACCACATGTGGTATTTCAATCACCCAGCAAGGCAGAATGCACACTACTGATTACACCATGACACTACAAAATGAGTGGCCTTTTCTTTTTTTGCATCTCAGAAAGTCAGGAGTGTTGTGTCCCGACTAGAAGGAAGTGTGGCAGGAGAGCCAGGAGACCTCCATGGATGAATAAGGAGCTGCTGAGGAAACTTAGAGGGGAAAAAAGAAGCTTATAGAAGGTGGAAGCGAGGACAGGCGGCCTGGGAAGAATATAGGAACGTTGTCTGGGAAGCTAGGGACCAGGTTAGGAAAGATAAGGCCCAGTTAGAATTAAATCTGGCAAGGGATGTGAAAGATAACAGGAAAGGCTTCTATAGGTACGTAGCAAATAAAAGACAGACTAGGGACAATGTGGGCCCTCTCCGGAAGTTATTGGGAGACCTGGCTACTGTGGATTTGGAGAAGGCTGAGGTTCTTAATGACTTCTTTGCCTCAGTCTTCACCAGCAAATGCTCTGACCACACCACCCAAGTCTTGGGAGGCAGATGCAGGGACTGTGAGAATGAAGATGTTAGGCCCACCATAGGAGAGGATCAGGTTCAAGACCATCTTAAGAACCTGAATGTGCACAAGTCCATGGGACCTGATGAAATCCATCCACGGGTCCTGAAGGAGCTGGCAAATGAAGTTGCTAAGGCACTGTCCATCATATTTGAAAAATCCTGGCAGTCAGGTGAAGTTCCCGATGACTGGAAGAAGGGTAATATAACCCCCATTTTCAAGAAGGGGAAGGTGGAAGACCCAGGGAACTACAGACCAGTCAGTCTCACCTCTGTGCCTGGCAAAACCTTGGGGCAGATTCTCCTGGAAAGCATGCTAACGCACATGAAAACAACAAGGTGGTTGGTGACAGCCAACATGGCTTCACTAAGGGGAAATCCTGCCTGACCAATTTGGTGGCCTTCTATGATGGGGCTACGGAACCGATGGATAGGGGCAGAGCAGTTGACGTCATCTACCTGGACTTGTGCAAAGCGTTCGACACTGTCCCGCATGACATCCTTGTCTCTAAATTGGAGAGACATCAATTTGATAGATGGACCACTCAGCGGATAAAGAACTGGCTCGATGGCCGCACGCAAAGAGTTGTGGTAAATGGCTCAATGTCCAGTTGGAAAACAGTAACGAGTGGTGTCCCTCAGGGATCGGTGTTGGGACCTGTCTTGTTCAACATCTTTGTCGGTGACATGGACAGTGGGATTGAGTGCGCCCTCAGCAAGTTTGCCGACGACACCAAGCTGTGTGGTTCGGTTGATACGCTGGAGGGAAGGGATGCCATCCAGAGGGACCTTGACATGCTGTGTACAGCTCTGGTGTCCTCAACATAAAAAGGACATGGAGCTGTTGGAGCAAGTCCAGAGGAGGGCCACAAGGATGATAAGAGGGCTGGAGCACCTCCCGTATGAAGACAGGCTGAGAAAGTTGGGGCTGTTCAGCCTGGAGAAGAGAAGGCTGCATGGAGACCTCATAGCAGCCTTCCAGTATCTGAAGGGGGCCTATAAGGATGCTGGGGAGGGACTCTTCCTTAGGGACTGTAGTGGTAGGACGAGGGGTAACAGGTTCAAACTTAAACAGGGGAAGTTTAGATTAGCTCTAAGGAAGAAGTTCTTTACAGTGAGGGTGGTGAGGCACTGGGATGGGTTGCCTAAGGAAGTTGTGAATGCTCCATCCCTGGCGGTGTTCAAGGCCAGGTTGGACAGAGCCTTGGGCGACATGGTTTAGTGTAGGGTGTCCCTGCCCATGGCAGGGGGGTTGGAACTAGATGATCTTAAGGTCCTTTCCAACCCTAACTATTCTATGATTCTATGAAACACCACCAGAAGCAAAGGAATTCATGTGCCTTCTTCAGAAGCTCCACTACGCATGCAGTACATCTAAGAGGCAGGAAAGGGAATAGATACCCCAAAGCACCCAAATCCTTTAAAAACTTTTTTGGTTTAAAGAGGGAAACTATATTAAGCATAACTACATTTTTAGCAGTGATTGTCTCAGAAATCCACAATATTTTTATGCAAATGAAGTGCACGGACAAGTGTATTTCTAATAAACACAGTGTAAACAACTTAAAATTTCAATAGATCAACTGCACCCTGCTCCTGGTGACTTCAGGGCAAGCTGCCTGTACATTTGAGATCTCATCCAGCTTTCATGGCTGCCAGATTCCCTGCAGAAAGAGGAGTGCAAGACAAAACTCCCCCACTGAGAAGAGAATGGAACAGAAAGAGCCTCAGACTCAGCTCCTGTAGCGCTACAAAGGCTACCATCTGGGAGAAGGAAGCATAATGCAAATGACCCCACACTCTTCAGCCTATGTGGGTTTCAAGTTTTTGTGTGTATATATGTGATCTCCCCCCCAGTGTGTGTGCATTTGCCTGTATTCATTTCTTCCTCCTCTTCCTCCCCAAGTGCCTTCCTCTTCCCCTGCCATCTGCTCCATTCTGGTTCTTAAGATTCACCGTTTCCTGTCCTGCTCCTAGCACTGAAAAGTCTGAGAAGGATGTTCACTTGTGCCCAGATTTTACTACATGCCAACTATAAGGAGCCCGGGGATATTCTTCCCATTTCACTCTGATGCTGCTCAGTGGAAGCCCTCATGAGCTGGTCCTTAAAAGTTACCACCAATGTAAAAGCTTACACTTGCCTCAAATAAGAGATTCTCTGTTTTCTGCCTAATGGCCCCTATATGGGGAAACTGCTGATCAAACTTACCCCTCATTACAGAAAAATGAAGGGCAGCTACTTGTAATTAATTTCTGGGGAAAATATCTAAATCCATTTTTAGCAAATGGAAACTGCTGTTTGCAGCAGCCTATACTCAAGTTTCCCAAAATGCATTCCTGGCATTCTGTACCTGTTTGACTAGATTAATGATGTCACCAATTCCACCCACAATATGAACAAATGTCTCATTAAATGGGGAAAAAAAATGGGGGAGGACACCATGAAAAACCATGCTGGCATGCTCTGCCAGTGAGGAGAGGCACAAGAAGACGGGGAGGAAGCAGAGACAGGACACCTGACCCAAAGTAGCCAAAAGGGTATTCCATACCACAGCACGTCATGCCCAGTATAGAAACTGGGGGGAGTCACCCAGAAGGCCCAGATCGCTGCTCACATTGGGCTGGGTATCGGTCGGTGAGTGGTGAGCAATTGTACTGTGTATCACTTGTGTTTATTGGGTTTTTTTCTTTCCCATTTCAGTTTTATATTCTCTCCCCTTGTTATTTCCCTTATCATTATTATTATTGGTGTTGGTAGTAGTAGTTTTGTATGGTACCTTACTTAATGGACTGTTCTTATCTCAACCTGTGGGATTTAGATTCTTTTTATTCTCCTCCCCATCCCTCTGGGAGCTGGGGGGGGCAGAAGAAGGGGGGAGTGAGTGAGCAGCTGTGTGGTTCTGAGTTACTGGCTGGGCTTAAACCATGACAAGTGCGCAGAGTTCTGCCTGGGGGTGGATGAGGAGCCAACCGAGAGCTTATGGGTCAGGATTAAAGGGAGGGCAGGGATAGGGGACGTTACAGTGGGGGTCTGCTACAGGCCACCCAGACAGGAAGAAAGAGTGGATGTGGCCCTCTATAGACAGATAGGTGCGGCCTCATGTTCACAAGCCCTAGTCCTCACGAGGGAGACTTCGACCACCCCAATATCTGTTGGAGGGATGGCAGGGCCTGGCATAAGCAATCCAGGAGGTTCCTGGAATGTGTTGATGGTAACTTCTTTCTCCAAGTGATAGAGGAACCAATGAGGAGGGGGGCTATGCTGGACCTTGTCATCACCAACAGGGAGGGGCTGGTGGGGAATGTGAGGCAGGAGGGCAGCCTTGGCTGCAGTGACCACGAAATGCTGGAGTTTGAGAACCTCAGGGTGGTGAGGAGTGTGTGCAGTAAGCTTGCTACCCTGGACTTCAGGAGAGCAGACTTTGGCCTCTTGAGGGATCTGCTTGGTGGAATACCATGGGATAAAGCCCTGGAGAGAAGAGGGGCCCAAGAGCTGGATAATATTCAAGGATCACCTCCTCCAAGCTTCGGAGCGATGCATCCCAACAAAGATGAAGTCGGTAAGGAATGCCAGGAGGCCTGCATGGAAGAACAAGGTCTTGGAAAAATTCCAGCATAAAAAGGAGGCCTACAGAGAGTGGAAACAAGGACAGGTATCCTGGGAGGAAGAGAAAGAAATAGTTAGAGCAGCCAGGGTTCAGGTTAGGAAAGGTAAAGCACTGACAGAACTCAATCTAGTGTCCTTGGTTCAGCTGTAACAGTTATTTTTCTCCTTCCTAGTAGCTGGTGCAGTGCTGTGTTTTGGCTTTAGTCTGAGAACAGACTGTTTTAGTTGTTGCTAAGTAATGTTTGCTCCAACAAAGGACTTGTCAGTCTCATGCTCTACCAGTGAGGAGGGGCACAGGAAGCCAGGAGGAAACAGAGACAGGACACCTGACCCAAGCTAGCCAAAGGGGTATTCCATACCACAGCACATCATGCCCAGTACAGAAAGTGGTGGGAGTTACCCGGAAGGCCCAGATGGCTGCTCGGGTAGGGCTGGGTAACGTGGCGGGTGGTGAGCAATTGCATTGCACATCACTTATGTTTATTGGTTGTGGCTTTTTATCATTATTATTACTGGTGGTAGTAGTAGTGGTTTTGTATTATACCTTATTTACTGGACTGTTCTTATCTCAACCCATGGGATTTACATTCTTTCAGTTCTTCTCCCCATCCCTCCGGGAGCATGGGGGAAGAAGGAGGAAGTGAGCAAGCAGCTGCGTGGTTCTGAGTTACTGGCTGGGCTTAAACCACGACAGTTCTTTTTGGTGCCCAACGTGGGGCAGGAAGGGTTGAGATAACGACAGATCTGACCAGAGTGTGTCTAATCATATTTGTGATAAGCATTCATTGTTTCAGATTAATAGTCACTTGTCGCAATGTTGATTTATTTGCTCTCAGAGTTGTTGCACTTGATCTTGGAGTTTCAGCATGTTGTACCTTACTTAGAGCCAGTATTTGCTATTTCGCTGTTTATCAGCTGGGGGGCCTGGGCTAAGGTTCTTGTTTCACTGTACTTCATGGTAATGACTTGTAATACAATAGACTCATTGATCATGAAATGGTCTGGCTTGCATTCCCAGCATGGTCATCACCTCTATACTTTGGGAGGTATATAATGGAATTTTTTAGCAATTACACATCTTTCTTTTTCCGTCCCTCGGGGGGTCAAGCTATGAAGAAGACATTCCCTCACACCCCCTGCTCCCCCACCAGGCTATTTACAGCAGCATTTGAGAATTCTAAAGGTTTTGGATGGCCTTTGAATACCCTTGAAACCTGCCTGCTGCTCATGCTGGGGATCAGCATGTTGGCACACATATAGCGTATTTTACCCACGACTATCCCACCATGAGAATGCCCTATTTCATCTGGTGTTGAAAGTTAAGCAGCTTTGGGTTCGGGTCTTGTCTACGTTTAGACAATGATGTAGGAGGACCACCAAGAGATTTTCCCCAAGGCTGGACATTCATGAGTGGCAGGGTGTGTGGGATCGTATGGGTAAGCACCTGGGCCAGTGGGCACCTCCAGTGCTTTGGAAATTCACCCCTGAACAAGTGCAAAATCCGGAAAAATTAGCAGAACACTTAAATGAGGTGTGCTGTCATCCTGGCAATACCAGAGAGGGACAACTTGCTGCAATGTGCTGGGGCTTGGCCTATGCCTACAGAGCCCTGCTCAACACTATCCAGCACCTTCAAAGAGAAAAAGATGTCTCTGGATTCGATGGCAAAGCAAGAGACAATGCAGCTACTCAAATCCCGAGCACAGCAGCTACACCAAACCTGACAACAGATTCTGCATCCACTCCAACCACAGTGAAAGACACTGCAGCCACTCCAACACCAGTAACAGACGCTGTAGCTAAACCAAAGAACCAATTCATGCCAGTATCGGTTGCCCCTTTAAGCAAGGGGAAAAGCAAATGAGAGGCACAAAGAGCAATCCATGCAGTGAAGAAAGATGAAGACCCAATGCACCGTACTACAGGGGACGGCATGTGAACATGAGTTATTACTACAGGAATCAGAGGAAGAGGTAACTTCTCGATTCCGGACCTCGACTGAGCTGTGGAATATGCAAAATTATTTCACCCGTCTTCCAGGGGAGCACATCGTCACCTGGTTCCTCCGATGCTGGGACAATGGGGCCGATGGCCACGAACTAGAAGGTAGGGAAGCCAAGCAGCTGGGATCACTTGCTAGGGAAGGAGGAATTGACAAAGCGATTGCAAAAGAGAAATGAGCCCTCAGCCTCTGGAGGCGGCCCTTGGCAGTTGTGAAGGAAAGGTTTCCCTACGAGGACAATGAGTCGCTCAGCCAACTGGACCACGATAGAGAGAGGCATCCAGTCCCTGAGGGAATCAGCCATTCTAGAGATGATCTATCATAGGCTGGATGCTGGGAGTGCACCTGTAGATCCAGATGAAGTTGAATGTACACGACCCATGTGGCAGAAGCTTACACTGAGTGCGTCATTATCACATGCCCACTCATTGGCATCAATGACCTGGAGTGAGGCAGCACCACCAACAGTGGATGAATTGAGTCATCAACTCCAAGAGTTCGAAGACTATCTCACCCCTTCCATCATTTCAGCTGTGGAAAAGGTCCAGACCCACAAGTTCAAACAACTGAGAGACGATTTATCCAATCCATCCAGCTCCCCATGTGTACCAACCCATGTCTCAGCCATCAACAGAACACGCTCTACTCCTCAAGAGAGAAGATACAGGAGGTACACATCAAGGGCCTCCCTATGGTTTTACCTGCGGGATCACGGAGAAGACATGAGAAAGTGGGATGGAAAACTTGCCTCAGTTCTGGAGCAACGGGTGCGTGAACTGAAGACGAGAACAATGGTCAAGGATGATCCTCCCAGGAAAGCTGCTGCTCCAGTCTCTGGTGAGCAGTTTCCCAGATGGAGTGGAAGAGCTGATTTTACTCCAGCTCCTGTGATAAGGAATACTAATCCCTTTCTACAAGACATGAGTGGACAATCTTATGATCACTATTAGAGGGGCCCTGCCTCCAGCCAGGTGGAGGAGAGGGACAATCGGGTTTACCAGACTGTGTGGATCAGATGGCTTGGCACTTTAGTCCCGCAGGAGTATGAGGCTCCAGTAGATAACGGTGCACAGTGCACCCTGATGCCGTCAAGCAATCAAGGGGTGAAACCCATTTATATTTCTGGAGTGACAGGAGGATCCCAAGAGTTGACTGTAGTGGAGGCGGAAATCAGCCTAACTGGGAAGGAGTGGCAAAAGCACCCCATTGTGACTGGTCCAGGGGATCCATGCATCCTTGGCATAGACTATCTCAGGAGACCCAAAAATACCCAAAAGGGTAGTGATGGGCTTTTGGTATCACTGCCTTGGAGACAGAGGAAATTAAGCAGCTGTCCCCCTTGCCTGGTCTCTCAGAGGATCCTTCTGTTGTGGGGTTGCTGAAGGTCGAAGAACAACAAGTGCCAATCGCTACCACAACAGTGCACCGGCAGCAATATTGCACCAACCGAGACTCCCTGATTCCCATCTATAAGCTGATCCGTAGACTGGAGAGCCAAGGAGTGATCAGCGGGACCCGCTCACCCTTTAATAGCCCCATATGGCCAGTGCAAAAGTCTAACGGAGAGTGGAGACTACCAGTAGACTATCGTGGCCTGAACGAAGTCACACCACCATTGAGTGCTGCCGTACCGGACATGCTAGAACTTCAATATGAACTGGAGTCAAAGGCAGCCAAGGGGGATGCCACAGGTGATAGTGCCAATGCATTTTTCTCAAGTCCTTTGGCAGCAGAGTGAAGGCCACAGTGTGCTGTTACTTGGAGGGGTGTCCAGTACACTTGGAAATGACTGCCTCAGGGGTGGAAACACAGCTCTGCCATCTGCCATGGACTGATCCAGACTGCACTGGAACAGGGGCAAGCTCCAGAACACCTGCAGTACATTGATGACATTATCGTGTGGGGTGATACAGCAGAAGAAGTTTTTGAGAAAGGGAGGAAAATAATCCCAACCCTTCTGAAGGCTGGTTTTGCCATAAAATGGAGCAAGGTCAAGGGACCTGCACAACAGATTCAATTTAGGGGAATAAAATGGCAAGATGGATAGTGCCAGATCCCCATAGAAGTGATCAACAAGATAACAGCAATGTCTCCACCAACTAACAAGAAAGAAACACAAGCTTTCTTAGGTGTTGTGGGGTTCTGGAGAATGCACATCCCAAATTACAGTCTGATTGTAAGCCTTCTCTATCACGTGACCCGGAAGAAGAATGATTTCAAATGGGGCCCTGAGCAACAACAAGCCTTTGAACAAATTAAACAAGAGAGAGTTCATGCAGTAGCCCTTGGAGCAGTCTGGACTGGGCAAGATGTGAAAAATGTGCTCTGTAGTGCAGCCCGGGATAATGGTCCTACCTGGAGCCTCTGGCAGAAAGCTCCAGGGGAGACTCGAGGTTGACCCCTCGGCTTTTGGAGTCGGAGATATAAAGGATCCAAGGCCAGCTACACTCCCACTGAAAAAGAGATACTGGCAGCCTATGAAGGGGTTCGAGCTGCTTCAGAAGAGATTGGCACTGAAGCACAGCTCCTCCTGGCAGCCCGGTTGCGCATGCTGGGCTGGTTTCTCAAAGGCAGGGTCTCCTCTACACGTTATGCAACCGAAGCCACATGGAGTAAGTAGACCGCACTAATTACACGATGAGCTCGAATACGAAATCCCAGTCATCCAGGAATTCTAGAAGTCATCATGGACTGGCCAAAGAGTAAAGATTTTGGGATGTCACCAGAGGAGGAGGTGATGCATGCTGAAGAGGCCCCACCATATAATGAACTGTCAGAAAGTGAAAAGCAATATGCCTTGTTTACTGATGGAAACTGCTGAAGGAGAGGGTGAATAGAGTCAGTTTGCAGAGGTGAAAGCCATCCAGCTGGCCTTGGACATTGCTGAACAAGAAAAAAATGGACAGTACTTTGTCTCTCTACTGACTCATGGATGGTGGCAAATGCCCTGTGGGGGTGGTTGCAGCAATGGAAGCAGAGCAACTGGCAACACAGAGGTAAACCCATCTGGGCTGCTGCATTGTGGCAAGATATCGCTGCTCTGGTGCAGAACCTGGTGGTGAAGGTACGCCACATTGATGCTCATGTATCCAAGAGTCAGGCCACTGAGGAACACCGGAACAACCAGGAAGTGGATAAAGCTGTTAAGATTGAAGTGGCTCAGATGGACTTAGATTGGCAACATAAGGGTGAATTACTTTTAGCCCGGTGGGCCCATGACACCTCAGGCCATCAAGGCAGAGACGCAACATATAGATGGGCTCGTGATCGAGGGGTGGACTTAACAATGGACACTATTGCCCAGGTTATTCACAAATGTGAAACATGTGCTGCAATTAAGCAAGCCAAGAGGTTAAAGCCTCTCTGGTATGGAGGATGATGGCTGAAGTACAACTATGGGGAGGCCAGGCAGATCCGGCGTGTGACTATATCACACTCCCACCTACCCGCCAAGGTAAGCGCAATGTGCATATGATAGTGGAAGCAACCACTGGATAGCTGGAAAGATATACTGTGCCACATGCCACTGCCTGGAACGCTACCCTGGGACTTGAGAAACAAGTCTTGTGGCGACACAGCACCCCAGAGAGAATTGAGTCAGACAGTGGGACTCATTTCTGGAACAACCTTATAGACACTTGGGCGAAAGTGCATGGCATTGGTACAGTGGGTTGTTAAAAAATACACTGAGAGCAATGGGTGGTGGGACTTTCAAACATTGGGATACACATTTACCAAACACCACCTGGTTAGTTAACATGAGGGGATCTCCCAATAGGGCTGGTCCAGTCCAGTCAGAAATTTTACGTACTGTAGAGGGTGATAAAGTTCCTGTGGTGCACATAGAGAATTCACAGGGGAAGACAGTCTGGGTTATTCCTGCTTCAGGTAAAGGCAAACCCACTTGTGCGGTTGCTTTTGCTCAGGGACCTGGATATACTCGGTGGGCAATGCGGGAAGATGGGGAAGTCTGATGTGTACCTCAAGGGGATTTAATTTTGGGGGAAAACAGGCAGTGAATTCCATTATATGCTGTTGCCTGCTAGATAACACTTTTATAGCCCATCACGGCTAGATGCCCATCTCCACCACTCTGCACTCTGAAAAGAAAGTATGTGCTGTCATGATCATCAGTGGAGAATAAAGTCATGGGAAAAGCCGGCGGCAGCAGCAGAACTGTCCTCAGGTCACCATGGGCTGACCCTGACTTCGCTCCGATCATCACCACAACAAAGAAGGAACTTTGATGAAACCAGAGGAGCTCAGCAGTGACCAGATGAGTTCAGTGGTGTCATCAGCAGGTAACAATTGAACACCACACATCGTCTCTCCTGCCCTGAAAGACTGTTACAAGAGATGGAGCCTGACATCATGGACTGGATGAATTCGGCAACTTTATGGGGATTGGTCCATGGACTAAGAAATGATATCTCTCTTTTTGTGTGTGTGTGGGTGTATGCACATGTATATATATAAAAAAGACAAAAAGTTATGGTACATTTTAAAATATGGGATCTGAGCATGACCTGAATGGTACGGAATAAGGGGTAGATACTGTCCAGCTGGGTTCAGCTGTAGCAGCCATTTTTCTCCTTCTTAGTAGCTGGTGCAGTGCTGTGTTTTCGACATCAGTCTGGGAACAATGCTGATAACACACCGATGTTTTTAGTTGTTGCTAAGTAATGTTTACTCTGATCAAGGACTTTTTCAGTCTCATGCTTTAACAGTGAGGAGGGGCACGGGAAGCTGGGAGGAAGCAGAGACAGGACACCTGACCCAAACTAGCCAAAGGGGTATTCCATACCACAGCATGTCATGCCCACTATAGAAACTGGGGGGAGTTACCCAGAAGGCCCAGGTCGCTGCTTGGGTCGAGCTGGGTTTCGGTCAACAGGTGGTGAGCAATTGTATTTTCTCCCCTTGTTATTCCCCTTATCATTATTATTATTGGTGGTAGTAGTAGTAGTTTTGTATTATACCTTAGTTACTGGACTGTTGTTACCTCAACCCATGCCATTTACATTCTTTCCATTCTCCTCCCCATCCCTCTGGGAGTGGGGGGAAGAACAGCGGGGAGTGATCGAGCGGCTGCGTGGTTCTGAGTTACCAGCTCGGCTTAAACCACGACAATGGGGAACTACAGACCAGTCAGTCTTACCTCAGCGCCCAGCAAGATCCTGGCGCAGATCCTCCTGGAAACTATGCTAAGGCACATGGTCAATAAGGGGGTGATTGGCGACAGCCAGCATGGCTTCACTAATGGCAAATGGTGCCCGACAAATTTGTTCGCCTTCTACGGTGGGGCCACGGCATTGGCGGATAAGGGAAGAGCGACTGACGTCATCTACCTGGACTTGTGCAAGGTATTTGACACTGTCCTGCACAACATCCTTGTCTCTAAATTGGAGATTCATGGATTTGATGGATGGACCACTTGGTGGATAAGGAATTGCCTGGATGGTCACACTCCATCAGTGTTGCAGTCAATGGCTTGATGTCCAAGTGGAGATCAGTGACGATTGGCATTCCTCAGTGGTTGGTATTGGGACGGGCGCTGTTTAACATCTTTGTTGGTGACATGGACAGTGGGATTGAGTCCACCACCAGCAAGTTTGCCGATGACACCAAGCTGTGTGGTGCGGTTCACACGCTGGAGGGAAGGGATGCCATCCAGAGGGACCTCGACAGGCTTGAGAGGTGGGCCAGTGCAAACCTCATGAAGCTCAACAATATGAAGTGCAAGGTCCTGCACCTGGGTTGGGGCAATCCCAAGCACAACTACAGGCTGGGCAGAGACTGGATTGAGAGCAGCCCTGAGGAGAAGGACTTGGGGGTGTTGGTTGACGAAAAGCTCAACATGAGCCGGCAGTGTGCGCTCGCAGCCCAGAAAGCCAACCATATGCTGGGCTGCATCAAAAGGACCATGTGGGGTTGTATTTGGAGGACAGTGGACATGTGATGAGCCAGCCATATGAGGGCATCTTCTAAGCATGCAGCTGCATACCAAGAAGAAGATAAGAGGATGTGAACCAGCCATCAGAGAGCTTCTTCTAAACACGTAGCTGCATACCAAGAAGAAGATAAGAGGAAGAAAACATCTGCAGTCGGATACATGGGAAGAACACCAGGAATTAGGTGATCCAATAAGGACACTTACCGAGCCGCGTGATTGCCTCGTGCAAGAGGGCTTTTACCAATCAAAAGGCGCGTGACCGCATGTAGAGATAGAAAACTCTGTATATAAAGGGATCGTGGGAACAATAAAGTGGCTTCTGCTTGATTCACATTGAATTGTGTAGGGTCAATTGTCGTCTCTCCTCAGGACCATGGCCAGCAGGTCGAGGGAGGTGATTCTGCCCTTCTACTCCACTCTTGTGAGACCCCACCTGGAGTACCGTGTTCGGCCCTGGAGCCCCCAACACAAGAAGGATGTGGACCTGCTTGAACGAGTCCAGAGGAGGGCCATGAAGATGCTCAGAGGGCTGGAGCACCTTTCCCCTGAAGACAGGCTGAGAGAGTCGGGCTTGTTGAGCTTGGAGAAGAGAAGACTCTGGGGAGACCTTACATCAGCCTTCCAGTACCTAAAGGGGGCCTACAGGAAATCTGGAGAGGGACTTTTTACAAGGGCATGTAGTGATAGGACAAGGGGGGAATGTCTTTAAACTGAAAGAGGGTAGATATAGATTAGACATTAGGAAGGAATTATTCACTATGAGGGTGGTGAGACACTGGAACAGGTTGCCCAGAGAAGTTGTGGATGCCCCATCCCCGGCAGTGTTCAAGGCCAGGTTGGACAGAGCCTTGGGCGACATGGTTTAGTGTGAGGTGTCCCTGCCCATGGCAGGGGGGTTGGAACTAGATGATCTTTATGGTCCCTTCCAAGCCAAACCATTCTATGATTCTTCACAATTTTAAGTAGTTGCCAGCATTTAGAACTAGGCAGTGAACACAAAGTATGCTCCTGCCCAAAACAGATTTTTTTTAATCAAATTTTTTAACTGGTAGTACATTCTCAGCAGTCACAGTCTATTTTCAGAGCCTTTGACAATTTTCAGATTAAAAGTTAATGTGACTACTAACTATATGTACCTCTATTCCTATACATACGTATATCTATACCTCTAATTAAATTTATCATAGAGATGAATTAATTCCTTCCAGTTAATTTTCTTAGAAAGATGCAAAACTGGAAAATTTAGAAGTTTGTCAATCAAAACGAGATATTCATAAAAGAAAGGGCTGAAAAGACATCTCATTTTTTAAAAGAGTAGAGGAAGTGCAAACACTCCCTTGTATGCTGGGAAAGGTCAGGGAAAAGTTACATGATTACCACAACTATGTTTACAGAAGGTAAACAACCCACTATAAATGGCCAGAACAACACATTCAGACTGTGTAATCCTAATTCCTTCATACTTCCCAAGTTAAGTTTGTCTTCATTATTGAGTTTTTACAAAAAACAGCATACTTCAGTTTTTAAGATTTCCAATATGAGAATCTATCAGAGCTCCTGGTTAGCTGATCTACTGCCTGGCTACCATGACTCAAAATTCTAAGCTTATTTCAAGTTTTCTAGTTAAATTTGTCCAGCTCCGTTTACCAATATTCAGCTTCCTTTTGTTTGATTGGTAGAAGTGTCTTCACTATCAAGTTTTTAGTCTATGTAGGTCTCTTAAATCATGAAGGAGATCCTCCTCCTTTGTCTTGCATGACAGGTCTGAGCAGACTGAGATTCTTGCACCTCTCAATTTAGATAACTTTTCCCATTTTTCAGTTATTTTCCCAGTATCCATTCAAGATAGAAAACTGGAAAATATCACAAGACTAGATTGTTGGACCACAGAAATTTGTGAAGATTCAGTAATTTCTCTCCATAGATCTATTACTTCTCTTTAGCTCTGGTATTTACTAGAAGCAGTATCAGAAAATTAAATAGCAGCTTATTTGGGCTCACAGTAAAACTCTGACCTTAATCTTGGAAGTCTCGACTTTACAGTTAGGGCCACAATGAGCTTTGTACCAGCTCCAATACAGAACAATTTTTTAGAACATTTTAGAACATTCATAAGTAAATTGGTTCAACAGTTTAGGAATAAAAACTTCAAAAAACTGTTTTAATGCAGGTACATGAAGAAATTTGGTTCCTACTGTAAATGTACTTTCATCCAACTGAACTAAATGGAAACCCAAACTTTCTGTATGGTACTAAAAATAAACCCCTCAAGCTATGCTTATAAACTAAAGTGAATTACTTTCACCATTATTCCTCAAATCCGATAAATGTAGTTTAACCACAGGAAAGAATACCCTCTTAGAAAATAGCTCCCGCTTACTGTCATACTCCAGCCTCATATACCCTCAATTTCAGATACTATTATATCACATGCAAATAATCTTCTACTGTTTCTAAAGAAGGAGCAAGGAAATCACCCTCAAAAAAGATGGACACAACCCATCTTTGCACAACAGCAGCCTGGCTTCATCTACCAGGGAAATTAACTTGACAGCAACAGTTGAGACATTCCAGGGCCTTTACATTGTCATCCATAACTCAGGGCTTAGAGTGCCAAAACTGTCTTGTGATGCTAACTCATAAGTACTCTTAATTTAGTGTCTCCAACAGCATAAATCATTCAAATGCACTGACATATATTAACGGTTTATTCTGTGAAAGAGCTGTAACCTCAATTGCATGAACTGAAAGCACATGCATTTTGTAACTGTTATGGCAACCACACCATGGCAGCTAAGACTAAGCAAACTGATAGTAAGAAAAGGATTATCGGTTAAGCAAAGACAGTCTACTGGACATGAATATGACATAGTTGTAGACACAAGTATGTGTAAGATCGTCCATAAGTCCCACAATGAAAGGCCAAGGGAAATGGTGCAAATCATGGTGCATCCCATCTCCTTTGAAATATGGGCATTCCTACAGCTTTCATTTCAAGGTCAGAAATGTAATATGTGCAACTGATTAATCTAAACTATGAAATTTGAAGATGCAGGGCATTTGTACTCTCCTTAGCTTTAAGGCAGAACATGATTCAAGTAGAACTTCAGATACCCAAAGAAATTATGTAAATATGGATATAAGCTTGGCACTCAAATTTCAGAATTAAAGCCTTGCTATACCATTTTTGAAATACCATAAAAAATGGGGAAAAGTGACTGTTTCTACTGCATAGTGGATCCTAAAAAGGGATTGCATGAAGTATGCATATCCAGAAAAATAGTATTAAAACACAGAAACTGTAATGAATGCTTAACTTCAGTGATTCTTTTTCATGGCAGCCCTGAAGTAGTTGCCAAATCTGGCATAAAGAAGAAATTTCTCCAGGGACATACTGGCAAGAATCCTAGCTGCTTTGTCCTTTTCCCCCTTCCCTTAAGTACTAAGCAGAGATAACCTGTTTAGAGCAGCTGGCATGTCCCATTCATACAAGTTTGTCTCTCTAATTGCAAAGGGAAGGAATGACTGAGATAGAACCATAGATGGAGAATAGCTTGATTTAGTTAGGGTTCTAGAGATGAATATAAAATTTTATCAGAAAAAATCAGAGCAGTTTCCAAATCAAAAAAGCATTATTTAACACTCAATCATTAGTTTGCTCATGGCAAAATGGTAATTAAGTCTCTCTTAGAATCATAGAATCATAGAATCGTAAGGGTTGGAAAGGACCTTAAGATCATCTAGTTCCAACCCCCCTGCCACGGGCAGGGACACCGTGCCCTAAACCACGTGGTCCAAGGCTCTGTCCAACCTGGCCTTGAACACCGCCAGGGATGGAGCATCCACAACCTCCCTGGGCAACCCATTCCAGTGCTTCACCACCCTCACTGTAAAGAACTTCTTCCTTATATCTAATCTAAACTTCCCCTGTTTAAGTTTGAACCCATTACCCCTTCTCCTACCACTACAGTCCCTAAGGAAGAGTCCCTCCCCAGCATCCTTGTAGACCCCCTTCAGATCCTGGAAGGCTGCTATGAGGTCTCCACGCAGCCTTCTCTTCTCCAGGCTGAACAGCCCCAACTCTCTCAGCCTGTCTTCATACGGGAGGTGCTCCAGCCCTCTTATCATCCTCGTGGCCCTCCTCTGGACTCGCTCCAACAGCATTATGTCCTTTTTATGTTGAGGACACCAGAACTGTACACAGTACTCCAAGTGAGGTCTCACAAGAGCAGAGTAGAGGGGCAGGATCACCTCCTTCGACCTGCTGGTCACGCTTCTTTTGATGCAGCCCAGGATACGGTTGGCTTTCTGGGCTGCAAGTGCACACTGCCGGCTCATGTTAAGCTTTTTGTCAACCAACACCCCCAAGTCCTTCTCCGCAGGGCTGCTCTGAATCTCTTCTCCGCCCAACCTGTAGCAGTGCCTGGGATTGCCCCGACCCAGGTGTAGGACCTTGCACTTGGCTTGGTTAAACTTCATAAGGTCGGCATCGGCCCACCCCACAAGTGTGTCAAGGTCCCTCTGGATGGCATCCCTTCCCTCCAGCGTATCAACCGAACCACACAGCTTGGTGTCGTCGGCAAACTTGCTGAGGGCGCACTCAATCCCACTGTCCATGTCGCCGACAAAGATGTTGAACAGGACCGGTCCCAACACCGATCCCTGAGGGACACCACTCGTTACAGGTTTCCAACTGGACATCGAGCCATTTACCACAACTCTTTGCGTGCGGCCATCGAGCCAGTTCTTTATCCACCGAGTGGTCCATCTATCAAATTGATGTCTCTCCAATTTAGAGACAAGGATGTCATGCGGGACAGTGTCGAACGCTTTGCACAAGTCCAGGTAGATGACGTCAACTGCTCTGCCCCTATCCATCGGTTCCGTAGCCCCATCATAGAAGGCCACCAAATTGGTCAGGCAGGATTTCCCCTTAGTGAAGCCATGTTGGCTGTCACCAACCACCTCGTTGTTTTTCATGTGCGTTAGCATGCTGTCCAGGAGAATCTGCCCCAAGGTTTTGCCAGGCACAGAGGTGAGGCTGACTGGTCTGTAGTTCCCTGGGTCTTCCACCTTCCCCTTCTTGAAAATGGGGGTTATATTACCCTTCTTCCAGTCATCGGGAACTTCACCTGACTGCCAGGATTTTTCGAATATGATGGACAGTGGTTTAGCAACTTCATTCGCCAGCTCCTTCAGGACCCGTGGATGGATTTCATCAGGTCCCATGGACTTGTGCACGTTCAGGTTCTTAAGATGGTCTCGAACCTGATCCTCTCCTACAGTGGGCCTAAGGTCTTCATTCTCACAGTCCCTGCATTTGCTTTCCAAGACTTGGGTGGTGTGGTCAGAGCATTTGCTGGTGAAGACTGAGGCAAAGAAGTCATTAAGAACCTCAGCCTTCTCCAAATCCATGGTAGCCAGTTCTCCTGATAGCTTCCGGAGAGGGCCCACATTGTCCCTAGTCTGTCTTTTATTTGCTACCTATCTATAGAATCCTTTCCTGTTATCTTTTACATCCCTTGCCAAACTTAATTCTAGCTGGGCCTTAGCTTTCCTAACCTGGTCCCTAGCTTCCCAGGCAATGCTCCTATATTCTTCCCAGGCCGCCTGTCCTCGCTTCCACCTTCTATAAGCTTCTTTTTTTCCCTCTAAGTTTCCTCAGCAGCTCCTTGTCCATCCATGGAGGTCTCCTGGCCCTCCTGCTGCACTTTCTTCTAGTCGGGATGCAACACTCTTGAGCACGTAGCAGGTGATTCTTGAATATCGACCAGCAGTCTTGGGCCCCCCTGCCCTCTAGGACTGTATCCCATGAAACCTTACTAAGGAGGTTCCTGAAGAGGCCAAAGTCTGCTTTCTTGAAGTCCAGGGCAGTGAGCTTGCTGCATGCTCTTCTCACTGTCCTGAGGATCTCAAACTCAACCATCTCGTGATCACTAGAGCCAAGGCTGCCCTGGAGCGTCACATTTCCAACCAGTCCCTCCCTGTTGGTGAGCACAAGGTCCAGCATGGCACCTCTCCTCGTCGGCTCCTCTATTGCTTGAAAGAGGAAGTTGTCTTCCACACAATCGAGGAACCTCCTGGATTGCTTGTGCCGGGCCGTACCGTCCCTCCAACAGATGTCAGGATGGTTGAAGTCCCCCATGAGGACCAGGGCCTGCGAGCGTGAGGCTGCTCCTATCCGTCTGTAGAGCGCTTCATCCACAGAGTCCTCTTGATCAGGCGGCCTATAACAGATCCCCACTGTAATGTCCCCCATTGCTGTTTTCCCTTTGATCCTGACCCACAAACACTCTGTTACCTCATCACCCGTCCCCAGACAGAGTTCCATACTCTCTAGCCTATCATCACTGACATAGATAGCAACGCCCCCTCCCCGTCTGCCTGGCCTGTCTTTTCTAAACAGCCTGTAACCTTCCATTCCGACACTCCAGTCATAGGAACCATCCCACCATGTTTCTGTGATACCAATGACATCATATTCCCGTAGCCTTGCACACATCTCTAATTCCTCTTGCTTGTTCCCCATACTACAGGCGTTTGTATAGAGGCACCTTAGCCGAGCTCCAAATGAAGCCGACTCAATGGCTGGGGCAGCTGGAACATCTCTACATCGCTCCAAGCACTTATTACAGGTGCTGGCAACTGACCAGGAGTGTTGGGATGGATCAATGCTCCCCTCCCCCAACACATCTAGTTTAAAGCTTTCCTGACCAGCCTGGCAAGCCTCCTACCAAAACAGCTCTTCCCCTTCTTTGTCAGACCAGCTCCACCAGCCTCCAGTAGACCTGGCCTCCCAAATGGAGCCCCATGTTCTAAATAGCCAAACCCCTGACTATGGCACCAGCATTCTAACCATTTATTAACCTGCCAAATGCGCCTAGCTTTTTTAAGGTCCTCCCCTTTGTCCTGGAGAATCGATGAAAAAACTATCTATCTGAGCTCCAGAGCCCCTAACCACCTCTCCCAGGGCTCTGTAGTCCTTCTTAATGTTCTCCAGGCTACTGCTATCTATATCTATCTCTAGCACCCACATGGACCACTAGAAGGGGGTAATAGTCAGCAGGACTTACTAGATCTTAATTGATCTATAATGATTCCTTGCCTAAACTCAACATTTAAAATTAAGTTCTAGATGAGGAGCAAATTGTTACTAATAAAGATTTAGGAATGATCCTTCAGGAAATATATTGTACTATTTCTCTGCATGACATAACCTTGTAAAATGATATTTTAGTTTTAAATTTTAACACAAAAATGTATCACTAATCCAGAAAACGTCCAAAATATCAGCAAATGTGAACTCAAAGTAAATAATCAGGCTGTTCCAACAGTTAAAATGCAACCCACAGTAAGGCAAAAAGCGCTACTGAAAAAAATACTGTTAGAACTACTAAGGCAAAACCATATTATTCCGCTCAGGAAATACCTTTGAGAACAAGACATTTAGTATGCATAACAGACAGGACTGTAAGGACATCACCCAGAAAAGCTTTATCCCACAAATGAGGCTCATGGCAATATCATGAGAGGTTCCTACACTTAAAAACTTTAGATACCAACAAGTGGTTGAGATAGACAGGAGAAGCTTATGCATTAAAATATGGAGAGTACCCAGCTGGAAGTACAGAATATCTTTTAAGTTCTCATCTTCATGAAATATGAGAACCAACAGAGATCAGGATCAGCATGAGGAAAAATGAGAACAGGTTTGCCAGTTTTATCCACTGCCCTGCCTCTCTGGCTATACCCTCTTCCCCATGTGTGTTGGGTCTGGCTGGGATGGAGGTAATTTTCCCGATAGCAGCCCTCATAGTACTGTGCTTTGTATTTGTAGCTAGAAAGGTGTTGATAATACACCAGTGTTTTGGCTACTGCTGAGCAGTACTCCCACAGCATCAAGGCTGTCTCTCCAATATTCCCCACCACCACCCCTAAAGGCCAGTAGGCTGGGGGTGGGCAAGAGCTTGGGAGGGGCCATAGCTAGGACAGCTGACCCAAACTGACCAAAGGGATATTCCATACCATATAACATCTGTTCAGCAATAAAAACTAAGAGAAAATAAGAGGAGATGGGGCATTGGTTATTACAGTACTTGTCTTCTGGAGCAACTGCTACAGGTACCGAAGCCCGAGTTCCTGGGAAGTGGCTGGACATCGCCTGCTGATGGGAAGTAGAGAATAAATCTTTTGCTTTCCTTTGCTTCCATGCACAGTATTTTGCTTTATTAAAGTGTCTTTATCTTGACCTACGAGATCTTTTCCATCTTATCCCCCCCATTCCTTCCCAGTGAAGGAAATCTACTAGAAATGGTTGTTTTGTAGCATGCAAATTATGTGAGGTCTCTTCACCACAAAGGCAAGCAAGAAGATACAGATATTGAAAATGGTAGTTCACAAAAAAAAATCTGATCTTATAATCTACATATTGACAAGCTGTTTGGCTCCCTCACTCTACCAAGTAGTAGATACTTATCTTAGATTCTTCTACTTGACTACTTTCATCAGGTTAAGCATCTATGATTTAGTTTAACAGTTTCAGTTTTATTAAGCTGCCACAAGAGCAGCCCTGCTCCAGTTATGGCTTGGTTTAGGGTTAACAAGAATAATGATTCATTCGTGGCACATGAGAAGCAATAAAAGGTTGTTTTGCATTACAGCTTTAAAAATGTGGGCACTTTCTTAATTTAATTTGCCACTTAGCTTTTGCTAAGAGGACATTTAAATTGCAGTATAAGGCAAATGGGGCTTTTAGTTTAAATGCAGTCCCCATATTTAAATGATCTATAATGGTGCAGTGTTTGAGTAGGAACGCTATTCTTTCAAAGTGGGCCCTGATGGTGACATGTGGCATTTGTATTCAGGTCCTGTATTATCCATGTGGCTAAAGGGAATTTCATTTCACAGCCAGAAGCCTGCAGAAAACACCAATTAACTTGCAGATCCCATTTGCTAACAAAATTCAGCCTCTTCTCAATGTCCGGCATCTAGCAGTGCTCAACATTTAATTCCAAAGCAGAGCCTCACAACCATCATGATCCCTGGTCTGGGGCACAAAGCCAAATTTTCTCCTTTTATTAAGGAATTTTTTTCATTTTCATAGAGAACAAGAAACTTTTACTTAATTTTTGATAGATTACTGCTGTAGTAAGATTGCATGGACCATTTTTTCCCCTATAGACTACAAAGAAGGTTAACTGACCTTTTCTTCAAATCTGAGATCTCAGTTCAACAGGCATCAGCAGATATTTACTGTGCATTTCCATATTCCACCATTTTACCAATGCAATTTAATTAAAAAGACAAACTGAGGGCTTCAGATAGTTAATCATTCTGATATACTGAAGTCTTCAACCATGGTCACCAAGTTAAACACATTAAGATCAGCATGTGAAATTTACCAACCTAGACACCATTTAAACAGCAACAACATGAATTCAACCTCCACTCTAAACTCTGGTAAAAACATTCATGTATTACTGTGGCAAGTTGGAAGTGTTCACCAGTGCATCACTGAAGCTCATCTAAATTCTTCTAACATAAGAAGTATATGAGCAAATCTTATAGCTTTGACCTGTAATCTTAATCTTTCCAATACTATGTCTTTGGAGCATTTGGCTCAATCTATTATTTGATGTACAATAGGGGAATCTGCTGAGCATAATTATATTCTTCCTCCTGATCTAGAGGCTTTAAAACACAACAAAACAGCATTGCACATAACTAGCTAGCTAACTTGAGGCCTTTGAATCAGAATTTCTTATAGAATTAGAACTTTGTATTAGAAAATTGCCAGGCTCATACTTAGATGTGAAGTATTTAATTTTGTTTTTTTAAATCAGCATTTTCAAACACACAAACCCAATCTGATTTCTACACAATTTACCATAAACTTCAGCAGGAATTCTGATCAGAGCCCAATGTATCCTTCCAGTATGCTTGGCCAATGCCAGACAGCATCAGTTAGTTAATTTTTAATGAAAGGCTCAAGCAATCCAGTCAAGGAGCAAAGCTGAAGTTATTTAAGTATGTGTAAAAACCTATGACAAAATGGAACTGAGAAAGTGGCCGTATGCCTAGCAGTTGGCAGACAGCATACCAGTGCAAGCAAGCCAGCCTTTATTAAGCAGTCTATATTTACATACTTTACATGTCTTAAAAATCTCCATAACTACAATGTTGTTACCTATCTGTGAAATAGAGATCACAGACAAAGATTTTTTTTAAGACATACATATATGCCACACCCAGATTACTCTGAACAGATAATACAAAAAGTATGCAAATGCATGTCCCACTCCCTTTACTGATATTTTAGTTCTCTGACATCCTAGAAGATGACAAGATAGGAAACCAACATTATTTTAGAACCTAGCGATACCATCGCCCCCTTAAACCCAATGTCTGAGTTCTCTGCCACTACTGGCACAGATCAAGGGTTGCCAGGGACATCCTGCTCTTCCTTCTGTAGTTTGCCATTGTAACTCTGGTCTCCCTTAAAACCTCCTTCAACTTTTGCATATTCACATGCATGTTTCACCTTGAAAAAGGGATGCGTTTAACTAGAGTGAAGCTCAAGGTGAAATCCTATCAAAAACATGGCAGCAGCTTCTAATTTTCACACAAGGTAGGAGTCAAGTTGGAGAGAATCATCCAATTAACAAATTTTTTCAGGGAACTTGCTAAGCACCAGTGGAAGGAATCCTACTGGTGTGGGGAAGAAGTGGACAGGTTAGCAACATACACACAAGCTGAAGGTGGAAGAACTAAGTTAAGTTCTATCCTTAGCCTATTGCACACCTGAAGTGATTGAAATGTATTTGCAATTGAAACCATGGTACACAATCAATCAACATATTTTGATACTGTTAGAGGAGGCATAGCAGTTCAGGACTGAAACAATAGGGTCTGCCTCAGATTGCAAATACAGCAGCTGAAGCAGCAGTGAGGCTGCAGCTTTTTGGGAGTGGCAGCTACAATTCTGATTAAATAGAGGTAAACTAATCAATTTGATCTAAAATATTGGTTATTTGATGCCACAGGCAGAGAGGTTCTACCTTCAGATAGGTGCTGTCAAGAAGATGATGTTAATATGGGACTGATGAAACAAGAAGAGGAGCTGATGATAAGAAAATTTTAACAAAACCTCTTATGTTTACTGGCAGTATGTAGTAAGACTGCTACAGGTAACAGATGGAGAACACATTTCTGCCTCTCCCACCACCTACCAGCTCAACCCACATAAGCAATGAAGCATAAGACCCTCTGTTTTTCAGTATGGTGGGATAAAATTTTGCTGTATACATGTCAAGCTTGGCAAAAAGCATTATTCTCCAGTGAGATAAGGTATCATAAAAATTACATACTAGGAGTATGTATTACATATGTAGTATGTAGTATTACGTACTAAGAATATACCTGAAGGCGAAGTACTTATATCTACACTGACAGAACCACCCGCTCTGACATTAAGGCTTTCCACCACAGAAGTCCGTAATATCAACTATAGACAGCCAGTGCTTTATTAGCCTAATGCTTCATTTAGAATGAACATAATTTATGCAAACCAGGTTATATCCAGTCAAGCCTACCAGACAACATGCAATCAATCATGGTCATCTTTAACCTTTAACAGTGGAAAACTTAAATTTTGCTTTTGACTTTTCCTTTCTAAATGAAGCATGCTATTCTTTCTTGGATTTAATGTCATTTATCTTGTTTTTGGACCTTTAAAATGTACCAAGAGCATTACTTTTGGCTTTGTTCTCCACAGTGTCTACATATTGTCCCAAGGGGTGTCATCAGTAAGTTTTGTGTTGTTGTTTTGTTGGGTCTTGGTTGGGGTTTTTTGGGGTGGGGGTGGTGGTTGGGAAGTTTTACCAGAACATGTCTCAAGACAGTCCTGTAAGTCTAGACTTGAAGTGCCTTTCCAGATTGAGTGAGAGCACAGGTAACTACTCCAAGTTTCATGAATCACAAGGCAATTCCATTTAGGCTGTGTGTCTTCAACTTGCTTTGAGAAAACCTCCAAGACAGCATCTAAAACCTTACTATAGCTAAGATATACACATTAATTCCTTTACTCATACACTCAGTGAATTATCTTTTAGAGAAACAAATTAGAATTACCACTGTATTTTAAATAATTCAGGTTTTCTTTTATCACTTTTATCTTCTATATGCTTACATACCAACTGGTTAGTAATTCGTTCCAATACCTTACATCTAGGAAAGCATGCTGGTGGTTACTTAATATTATTCTTTCCACTCACCTACCCACCTTAAAATATTGGTGACATTTACTTTCAAGTTGTTTTAAATTTCCTCTCCCTACCACAAATTCCTATAGATTTTGAGAACTCCTGAAAGCAGCAGTTCAAAACTGTGTCAGCGAGTTTCTCAAACACTTTAGAGCAAGTGTCTTCAGACTTTACCAGTTTAAATATTCCTTTCCCATTTCAGCCTGTGTTCCTCTCTCCACTGTACAAGTCATATATCTGGTCACAACTGACCTTTCCTGTAGAGCAGTGTTAATTGTTATAGCCCTCTGTTATTTGATCTCCTTTCCTGCTCAATAATGGACTTCTGCTTTCCTTTGTTGCTATCTCCTCATACTCCTAATGATTTTTCTCTTTTTGCCTTCTATTTCTCTCTAGTTGTGAATCGATTTCTTCCTTAATCTTTTCAGTTTGCACTAGTGGCTTATATACCTTCCCTCAGTTGTATAGCTACATTTCCACTTTTTGCTTTATTCTTTTTAAATCCTCAGGTACTTACATATGTTGCAATCATACTTGTTTCATACCATGCTTCCTCTCCTGCTGTCTCATGTAGTAGATCAGAAATTCAATTTCACCCAACCTTAAGTGAACAAGCAAAACTGCAGAAAACTCTATCCTGCTTTACCTAGTACCACAACAAAGTTTCTCTCCATCCCAAATATGTAATTATTTCTTCATTATACACATGAACACCTAAATGATTTTGAAGTCTATACATTTACCCAGTTCATCCCAGAGCTGCCTATACTTGTCAGTCATTGCATTTCCTTGTTGTCTCCAATGTGACAGACGAGGGTCAGCCATGAACTGTTCTGTTATCAACGTCAACATGCGAGCTCCATTTGAATCTCTCATCTTTAGCATCTCTCGCACCTAGGAAATCAGTCTTTTAATACAAACTTGAAAAAACGAAAGCAAACCACAGTACAGACAATATGCTGCAGTGTTAAATATTCCACCTCTGTTAAATAAGAAATATAATTTATATATCTGAAGAGAAAAAAAATTTAAGTAGAAAAATATAGTCTGCCTTCCCAATTGTAACAATTTTTAGTTTCAGTATCCCATTGCAATTCTGCAAACACTCTTCTTCCACAAGTAATCCATAACTCTATTATGCAAGCTACTGCAAGACCATTTCTACAGGTTTCTCCAACATTTTGGGGGTAGGAAGGAAGAGAACAGAAAAGCTGTAGACAGCTGAAATGTTACTTCATATCCTTAAACTGATCTCAAGACACACCAGATTGTGTACCACTGCTTTATTAACTTTCCATCACTCTCCCAAAGGCTTTGCCTTGTTTTAGAACAACAGGACTTCGAGTAAGATGTTAATAAGACTGGCTGGGGGAGTGGGGATAGAGAAAAGAGGGAAGGTTTAGAGTACTTGACATACCTTTGCAAAAAGCAAATTGAGCTGCTTCCCTGATCCATGGTATCCACCATGGGAAAGGAAGAGTTTAACCTGTTCTTGGACCTGTTCCTCATCCAAATGCCAGCAGTTTTCATCATCTATGCTTGCACCTGCTGTTGGGTCAGGAGCACCTGCAAACAGCAAGACGAAAAATCATTGTTCTATATAAAGAAGAGAGGCTTGTGGGTCCAGGGGAAAGGAGTACTGCAGAGGTTTATGGATTTGTGCATTATCCCATTTTGGATGTCTTAACTTTAACCTAAAGGTTCTTTAAAAGAGACCTAAATTTCTCCTCAGTAGTCTTAAACACTTAGAAATGACAGCTTATGAAAAGGTATTTAAATAAACAATACTTTATAAAAAAATATTAAACTCAAGTTTTTTTCCTCCCATCTCAGCAGCTATTCCAGAATGCTTTTACAAAGAAAATTACACTTTACATAGTACTGGAACAACTGCAATGTTAAAACCACTTTCCCCAAAACATCTGTGTAATTTTTGTACCTTCAGCAATCTTCAACCAGTTTTAGTGACTGCTAGTAAGCACTGCTACAGATCATAGAATCATAGTGTCATGGTTTAAACCCAGCCGGTAACTCAAAACCACGGAGCCGCTCAATCACTCCCCCCTGTTCTTCCTCCTGCTGCTCCCAGAGGGATGGGGAGGAGAATGGAAAGAATGTAAATCCCGCGGGCTGAGGTAAAAACAGTCCACTAACTAAGGTATAATACAAAACTACTACAACTACCACCAATAATAATAATGATAAAGGGAATAACAAGGGGAGAGAAAAAGATTGCTCACCACCTGTTGACCGAAACCCAGCTCAACCCAAGCAGTGATCTGGGCCTTCTGGGTAACTCCTCCCAGTTTCTATAGTGGGCATGACGTGCTGTGGTATGGAATACCCATTTGGCTAGTTTGGGTCAGGTGTCCTGTCTCTGCTTCCTCCCAGCTTCCCCTCCTCCCTGGCAGAGCATGAGACTGAGAAAGTCCTTGGTCAGAGTAAACATTACTTAACAACAACTAAAAACATCGGTGTGTTATCAGCACTGTTCCCAGACTAAAGTTGAAAACATAGCACTGCACCAGCTACTAAGAAGGAGAAAAATGGCTGCTACAGCTGAACCCAGGACAGTATCCACCCCTTATTCCATACCATTCCATACCATTCAGGTCATGTTCAGATCCCATATTTTAAAATTTTAAAATGGCCCAGCCAGACCCAACACACATGGGGAAGAGGGTATAGCCAGAGAGGCAGGGCAGTGGATAAAACTGGCAAACCTGTTCTCATTTTTCCTCATGCTGATCCTGATCTCTGTTGGTTCTCATATTTCATGAAGATGAGAACTTAAAAGATATTCTGTACTTCCAGCTGGGTACTCTCCATATTTTAATGCATAAGCTTCTCCTGTCTATCTCAACCACTTGTTGGTATCTAAAGTTTTTAAGTGTAGGAACCTCTCATGATATTGCCATGAGCCTCATTTGTGGGATAAAGCTTTTCTGGGTGATGTCCTTACAGTCCTGTCTGTTATGCATACTAAATGTCTTGTTCTCAAAGGTATTTCCTGAGCGGAATAATATGGTTTTGCCTTAGTAGTTCTAACAGTATTTTTTTCAGTAGCGCTTTTTGCCTTACTGTGGGTTGCATTTTAACTGTTGGAACAGCCTGATTATTTACTTTGAGTTCACATTTGCTGATATTTTGGACGTTTTCTGGATTAGTGATACATTTTTGTGTTAAAATTTAAAACTAAAATATCATTTTACAAGGTTATGTCATGCAGAGAAATAGTACAATATATTTCCTGAAGGATCATTCCTAAATCTTTATTAGTAACAATTTGCTCCTCATCTAGAACTTAATTTTAAATGTTGAGTTTAGGCAAGGAATCATTATAGATCAATTAAGATCTAGTAAGTCCTGCTGACTATTACCCCCTTCTAGTGGTCCATGTGGGTGCTAGAGATAGATATAGATAGCAGTAGCCTGGAGAACATTAAGAAGGACTACAGAGCCCTGGGAGAGGTGGTTAGGGGCTCTGGAGCTCAGATAGATAGTTTTTTCATCGATTCTCCAGGACAAAGGGGAGGACCTTAAAAAAGCTAGGCGCATTTGGCAGGTTAATAAATGGTTAGAATGCTGGTGCCATAGTCAGGGGTTTGGCTATTTAGAACATGGGGCTCCATTTGGGAGGCCAGGTCTACTGGAGGCTGGTGGAGCTGGTCTGACAAAGAAGGGGAAGAGCTGTTTTGGTAGGAGGCTTGCCAGGCTGGTCAGGAAAGCTTTAAACTAGATGTGTTGGGGGAGGGGAGCATTGATCCATCCCAACACTCCTGGTCAGTTGCCAGCACCTGTAATAAGTGCTTGGAGCGATGTAGAGATGTTCCAGCTGCCCCAGCCATTGAGTCGGCTTCATTTGGAGCTCGGCTAAGGTGCCTCTATACAAACGCCTGTAGTATGGGGAACAAGCAAGAGGAATTAGAGATGTGTGCAAGGCTACGGGAATATGATGTCATTGGTATCACAGAAACATGGTGGGATGGTTCCTATGACTGGAGTGTCGGAATGGAAGGTTACAGGCTGTTTAGAAAAGACAGGCCAGGCAGACGGGGAGGGGGCGTTGCTATCTATGTCAGTGATGATAGGCTAGAGAGTATGGAACTCTGTCTGGGGACGGGTGATGAGGTAACAGAGTGTTTGTGGGTCAGGATCAAAGGGAAAACAGCAATGGGGGACATTACAGTGGGGATCTGTTATAGGCCGCCTGATCAAGAGGACTCTGTGGATGAAGCGCTCTACAGACGGATAGGAGCAGCCTCACGCTCGCAGGCCCTGGTCCTCATGGGGGACTTCAACCATCCTGACATCTGTTGGAGGGACGGTACGGCCCGGCACAAGCAATCCAGGAGGTTCCTCGATTGTGTGGAAGACAACTTCCTCTTTCAAGCAATAGAGGAGCCGACGAGGAGAGGTGCCATGCTGGACCTTGTGCTCACCAACAGGGAGGGACTGGTTGGAAATGTGACGCTCCAGGGCAGCCTTGGCTCTAGTGATCACGAGATGGTTGAGTTTGAGATCCTCAGGACAGTGAGAAGAGCATGCAGCAAGCTCACTGCCCTGGACTTCAAGAAAGCAGACTTTGGCCTCTTCAGGAACCTCCTTAGTAAGGTTTCATGGGATACAGTCCTAGAGGGCAGGGGGGCCCAAGACTGCTGGTCGATATTCAAGAATCACCTGCTACGTGCTCAAGAGTGTTGCATCCCGACTAGAAGAAAGTGCAGCAGGAGGGCCAGGAGACCTCCATGGATGGACAAGGAGCTGCTGAGGAAACTTAGAGGGAAAAAAGAAGCTTATAGAAGGTGGAAGCGAGGACAGGCGGCCTGGGAAGAATATAGGAGCATTGCCCGGGAAGCTAGGGACCAGGTTAGGAAAGCTAAGGCCCAGCTAGAATTAAGTTTGGCAAGGGATGTAAAAGATAACAGGAAAGGATTCTATAGATAGGTAGCAAATAAAAGACAGACTAGGGACAATGTGGGCCCTCTCCGGAAGCTATCAGGAGACCTGGCTACCATGGATTTGGAGAAGGCTGAGGTTCTTAATGACTTCTTTGCCTCAGTCTTCACCAGCAAATGCTCTGACCACACCACCCAAGTCTTGGAAAGCAAATGCAGGGACTGTGAGAATGAAGACCTTAGGCCCACTGTAGGAGAGGATCAGGTTCGAGACCATCTTAAGAACCTGAACGTGCACAAGTCCATGGGACCTGATGAAATCCATCCACGGGTCCTGAAGGAGCTGGCGAATGAAGTTGCTAAACCACTGTCCATCATATTCGAAAAATCCTGGCAGTCAGGTGAAGTTCCCGATGACTGGAAGAAGGGTAATATAACCCCCATTTTCAAGAAGGGGAAGGTGGAAGACCCAGGGAACTACAGACCAGTCAGCCTCACCTCTGTGCCTGGCAAAACCTTGGGGCAGATTCTCCTGGACAGCATGCTAACGCACATGAAAAACAACGAGGTGGTTGGTGACAGCCAACATGGCTTCACTAAGGGGAAATCCTGCCTGACCAATTTGGTGGCCTTCTATGATGGGGCTACGGAACCGATGGATAGGGGCAGAGCAGTTGACGTCATCTACCTGGACTTGTGCAAAGCGTTCGACACTGTCCCGCATGACATCCTTGTCTCTAAATTGGAGAGACATCAATTTGATAGATGGACCACTCGGTGGATAAAGAACTGGCTCGATGGCCGCACGCAAAGAGTTGTGGTAAATGGCTCGATGTCCAGTTGGAAACCTGTAACGAGTGGTGTCCCTCAGGGATCGGTGTTGGGACCGGTCCTGTTCAACATCTTTGTCGGCGACATGGACAGTGGGATTGAGTGCGCCCTCAGCAAGTTTGCCGACGACACCAAGCTGTGTGGTTCGGTTGATACGCTGGAGGGAAGGGATGCCATCCAGAGGGACCTTGACACACTTGTGGGGTGGGCCGATGCCGACCTTATGAAGTTTAACCAAGCCAAGTGCAAGGTCCTACACCTGGGTCGGGGCAATCCCAGGCACTGCTACAGGTTGGGCGGAGAAGAGATTCAGAGCAGCCCTGCGGAGAAGGACTTGGGGGTGTTGGTTGACAAAAAGCTTAACATGAGCCGGCAGTGTGCACTTGCAGCCCAGAAAGCCAACCGTATCCTGGGCTGCATCAAAAGAAGCGTGACCAGCAGGTCGAAGGAGGTGATCCTGCCCCTCTACTCTGCTCTTGTGAGACCTCACTTGGAGTACTGTGTACAGTTCTGGTGTCCTCAACATAAAAAGGACATAATGCTGTTGGAGCGAGTCCAGAGGAGGGCCACGAGGATGATAAGAGGGCTGGAGCACCTCCCGTATGAAGACAGGCTGAGAGAGTTGGGGCTGTTCAGCCTGGAGAAGAGAAGGCTGCGTGGAGACCTCATAGCAGCCTTCCAGGATCTGAAGGGGGTCTACAAGGATGCTGGGGAGGGACTCTTCCTTAGGGACTGTAGTGGTAGGAGAAGGGGTAATGGGTTCAAACTTAAACAGGGGAAGTTTAGATTAGATATAAGGAAGAAGTTCTTTACAGTGAGGGTGGTGAAGCACTGGAATGGGTTGCCCAGGGAGGTTGTGGATGCTCCATCCCTGGCGGTGTTCAAGGCCAGGTTGGACAGAGCCTTGGACCACGTGGTTTAGGGCACGGTGTCCCTGCCCGTGGCAGGGGGGTTGGAACTAGATGATCTTAAGGTCCTTTCCAACCCTTACGATTCTATGATTCTATGATTCTAAGAGAGACTTAATTACCATTTTGCCATGAGCAAACTAATGATTGAGTGTTAAATAATGCTTTTTTGATTTGGAAACTGCTCTGATTTTTTCTGATAAAATTTTATATTCATCTCTAGAACCCTAACTAAATCAAGCTATTCTCCATCTATGGTTCTATCTCAGTCATTCCTTCCCTTTGCAATTAGAGAGACAAACTTGTATGAATGGGACATGCCAGCTGCTCTAAACAGGTTATCTCTGCTTAGTACTTAAGGGAAGGGGGAAAAGGACAAAGCAGCTAGGATTCTTGCCAGTATGTCCCTGGAGAAATTTCTTCTTTATGCCAGATTTGGCAACTACTTCAGGGCTGCCATGAAAAGAATCACTGAAGTTAAGCATTCATTACAGTTTCTGTGTTTTAATACTATTTTTCTGGATATGCATACTTCATGCAATCCCTTTTTAGGATCCACTATGCAGTAGAAACAGTCACTTTTCCCCATTTTTTATGGTATTTCAAAAATGGTATAGCAAGGCTTTAATTCTGAAATTTGAGTGCCAAGCTTATATCCATATTTACATAATTTCTTTGGGTATCTGAAGTTCTACTTGAATCATGTTCTGCCTTAAAGCTAAGGAGAGTACAAATGCCCTGCATCTTCAAATTTCATAGTTTAGATTAATCAGTTGCACATATTACATTTCTGACCTTGAAATGAAAGCTGTAGGAATGCCCATATTTCAAAGGAGATGGGATGCACCATGATTTGCACCATTTCCCTTGGCCTTTCATTGTGGGACTTATGGACGATCTTACACATACTTGTGTCTACAACTATGTCATATTCATGTCCAGTAGACTGTCTTTGCTTAACCGATAATCCTTTTCTTACTATCAGTTTGCTTAGTCTTAGCTGCCATGGTGTGGTTGCCATAACAGTTACAAAATGCATGTGCTTTCAGTTCATGCAATTGAGGTTACAGCTCTTTCACAGAATAAACCGTTAATATATGTCAGTGCATTTGAATGATTTATGCTGTTGGAGACACTAAATTAAGAGTACTTATGAGTTAGCATCACAAGACAGTTTTGGCACTCTAAGCCCTGAGTTATGGATGACAATGTAAAGGCCCTGGAATGTCTCAACTGTTGCTGTCAAGTTAATTTCCCTGGTAGATGAAGCCAGGCTGCTGTTGTGCAAAGATGGGTTGTGTCCATCTTTTTTGAGGGTGATTTCCTTGCTCCTTCTTTAGAAACAGTAGAAGATTATTTGCATGTGATATAATAGTATCTGAAATTGAGGGTATATGAGGCTGGAGTATGACAGTAAGCGGGAGCTATTTTCTAAGAGGGTATTCTTTCCTGTGGTTAAACTACATTTATCGGATTTGAGGAATAATGGTGAAAGTAATTCACTTTAGTTTATAAGCATAGCTTGAGGGGTTTATTTTTAGTACCATACAGAAAGTTTGGGTTTCCATTTAGTTCAGTTGGATGAAAGTACATTTACAGTAGGAACCAAATTTCTTCATGTACCTGCATTAAAACAGTTTTTGAAGTTTTTATTCCTAAACTGTTGAACCAATTTACTTATGAATGTTCTAAAATGTTCTAAAAAATTGTTCTGTATTGGAGCTGGTACAAAGCTCATTGTGGCCCTAACTGTAAAGTCGAGACTTCCAAGATTAAGGTCAGAGTTTTACTGTGAGCCCAAATAAGCTGCTATTTAATTTTCTGATACTGCTTCTAGTAAATACCAGAGCTAAAGAGAAGTAATAGATCTATGGAGAGAAATTACTGAATCTTCACAAATTTCTGTGGTCCAACAATCTAGTCTTGTGATATTTTCCAGTTTTCTATCTTGAATGGATACTGGGAAAATAACTGAAAAATGGGAAAAGTTATCTAAATTGAGAGGTGCAAGAATCTCAGTCTGCTCAGACCTGTCATGCAAGACAAAGGAGGAGGATCTCCTTCATGATTTAAGAGACCTACATAGACTAAAAACTTGATAGTGAAGACACTTCTACCAATCAAACAAAAGGAAGCTGAATATTGGTAAACGGAGCTGGACAAATTTAACTAGAAAACTTGAAATAAGCTTAGAATTTTGAGTCATGGTAGCCAGGCAGTAGATCAGCTAACCAGGAGCTCTGATAGATTCTCATATTGGAAATCTTAAAAACTGAAGTATGCTGTTTTTTGTAAAAACTCAATAATGAAGACAAACTTAACTTGGGAAGTATGAAGGAATTAGGATTACACAGTCTGAATGTGTTGTTCTGGCCATTTATAGTGGGTTGTTTACCTTCTGTAAACATAGTTGTGGTAATCATGTAACTTTTTCCCTGACCTTTCCCAGCATACAAGGGAGTGTTTGCACTTCCTCTACTCTTTTAAAAAATGAGATGTCTTTTCAGCCCTTTCTTTTATGAATATCTCGTTTTGATTGACAAACTTCTAAATTTTCCAGTTTTGCATCTTTCTAAGAAAATTAACTGGAAGGAATTAATTCATCTCTATGATAAATTTAATTAGAGGTATAGATATACGTATGTATAGGAATAGAGGTACATATAGTTAGTAGTCACATTAACTTTTAATCTGAAAATTGTCAAAGGCTCTGAAAATAGACTGTGACTGCTGAGAATGTACTACCAGTTAAAAAATTTGATTAAAAAAAATCTGTTTTGGGCAGGAGCATACTTTGTGTTCACTGCCTAGTTCTAAATGCTGGCAACTACTTAAAATTGTGAAGAATCATAGAATGGTTTGGCTTGGAAGGGACCATAAAGATCATCTAGTTCCAACCCCCCTGCCATGGGCAGGGACACCTCACACTAAACCATGTCGCCCAAGGCTCTGTCCAACCTGGCCTTGAACACTGCCGGGGATGGGGCATCCACAACTTCTCTGGGCAACCTGTTCCAGTGTCTCACCACCCTCATAGTGAATAATTCCTTCCTAATGTCTAATCTATATCTACCCTCTTTCAGTTTAAAGACATTCCCCCCTTGTCCTATCACTACATGCCCTTGTAAAAAGTCCCTCTCCAGATTTCCTGTAGGCCCCCTTTAGGTACTGGAAGGCTGATGTAAGGTCTCCCAGAGTCTTCTCTTCTCCAAGCTCAACAAGCCCGACTCTCTCAGCCTGTCTTCAGGGGAAAGGTGCTCCAGCCCTCTGAGCATCTTCATGGCCCTCCTCTGGACTCGTTCAAGCAGGTCCACATCCTTCTTGTGTTGGGGGCTCCAGGGCCGAACACGGTACTCCAGGTGGGGTCTCACAAGAGTGGAGTAGAAGGGCAGAATCACCTCCCTCGACCTGCTGGCCATGGTCCTGAGGAGAGACGACAATTGACCCTACACAATTCAATGTGAATCAAGCAGAAGCCACTTTATTGTTCCCACGATCCCTTTATATACAGAGTTTTCTATCTCTACATGCGGTCACGCGCCTTTTGATTGGTAAAAGCCCTCTTGCACGAGGCAATCACGCGGCTCGGTAAGTGTCCTTATTGGATCACCTAATTCCTGGTGTTCTTCCCATGTATCCGACTGCAGATGTTTTCTTCCTCTTATCTTCTTCTTGGTATGCAGCTACGTGTTTAGAAGAAGCTCTCTGATGGCTGGTTCACATCCTCTTATCTTCTTCTTGGTATGCAGCTGCATGCTTAGAAGATGCCCTCATATGGCTGGCTCATCACATGTCCACTGTCCTCCAAATACAACCCCACATGGTCCTTTTGATGCAGCCCAGCATATGGTTGGCTTTCTGGGCTGCGAGCGCACACTGCCGGCTCATGTTGAGCTTTTCGTCAACCAACACCCCCAAGTCCTTCTCCTCAGGGCTGCTCTCAATCCAGTCTCTGCCCAGCCTGTAGTTGTGCTTGGGATTGCCCCAACCCAGGTGCAGGACCTTGCACTTCATATTGTTGAGCTTCATGAGGTTTGCACTGGCCCACCTCTCAAGCCTGTCGAGGTCCCTCTGGATGGCATCCCTTCCCTCCAGCGTGTGAACCGCACCACACAGCTTGGTGTCATCGGCAAACTTGCTGGTGGTGGACTCAATCCCACTGTCCATGTCACCAACAAAGATGTTAAACAGCGCCCGTCCCAATACCAACCACTGAGGAATGCCAATCGTCACTGATCTCCACTTGGACATCAAGCCATTGACTGCAACACTGATGGAGTGTGACCATCCAGGCAATTCCTTATCCACCAAGTGGTCCATCCATCAAATCCATGAATCTCCAATTTAGAGACAAGGATGTTGTGCAGGACAGTGTCAAATACCTTGCACAAGTCCAGGTAGATGACGTCAGTCGCTCTTCCCTTATCCGCCAATGCCGTGGCCCCACCGTAGAAGGCGAACAAATTTGTCGGGCACCATTTGCCATTAGTGAAGCCATGCTGGCTGTCGCCAATCACCCCCTTATTGACCATGTGCCTTAGCATAGTTTCCAGGAGGATCTGCGCCAGGATCTTGCTGGGCGCTGAGGTAAGACTGACTGGTCTGTAGTTCCCCATTGTCGTGGTTTAAGCCGAGCTGGTAACTCAGAACCACGCAGCCGCTCGATCGCTACCCCCCACCCTTTCTTTCCCCCCCACTCCCGGAGCGGCGTTCCTCAGGGGTCAGTACTGAGACGGGTGCTGTTTAATATCTTTGTCAGCGACTTGGACAGTGGGATTGAATGCACCCTCAGCAAGATTGCTGATGACACCAAGCTGTGTGGTGCGGTTCACATGCTGGAGGGAAGTGATGCCATCCAGAGGGACCTCGACAGGCTTGAGAGGTGGGCCAGTGCAAACCTCATGAAGCTCAACAATATGAAGTGCAAGGTCCTGCACCTGGGTTGGGGCAATCCCAAGCACAACTACAGGCTGGGCAGAGACTGGATTGAGAGCAGCCCTGAGGAGAAGGACTTGGGGGTGTTGGTTGATGGAAAGCTCAACATGAGCTGGCAGTATGCGCTCGCAGCCCAGAAAGCCAACCATATGCTGGGCTGCATCAAAAGGACCATGGCCAGCAGGTCGAGGGAGGTGATTCTGCCCTTCTACTCCACTCTTGTGAGACCCTAACTGGAGTATTGCATTCAGCTTTGGGGCCACGTCCCTCTTGTGTTGGGGGAGCTGTTAGAGTGAGTCCAGAGAAGGGCCACAAAGGTGATCAGAGGGCTGGAGCACCTTTCCCCTGAAGACAGGCTGAGAGAGTTGGGCTTGTTCAGCCTGGAGAAGAAAAGGCTCTGGGGACACCTTACAGCAGCCTCCCAATACCTAAAGGGTGCCTACAAGAAATCTGGAGAGGGACTTTTTACAAGGGCATGTAGTGACAGGACAAGGGGGAATGGCTTTTAGATGAAAGAGGGTAGATTTAGATTAGACGTTAGGAAGGAGGAAATTCTTTACTATGAGGGTGGTGAGACACTGGAACAGGTTGCCCAGAGAAGTTGTGAATACCCCATCCCTCAAAGTGTTCAAGGCCAGGTTGGACGGGGCTTTGAACAACCTGGTCTGGTGGAAGGTGTCCCTGCCCATGGCAGCAGGGGGGTTGGAACTAGATTATCTTTAAGGTCCCTTCCAACCTGAAGCATTCTGTGATTCTATGAAGCAGCAGTATTCCATTAATTGCTTATGATTAGGAGCTCCGGAGAAGGCACGTTCCGCAGTGGAGCAGGGGCTCACAGCGGACAGCGGCGTAGAAGAGAGTTCCTGAGCCAGAGAAACCCAGGAGAGTGCCGGGAACCGGATGCTCACACAATATTGGCTGAGGTGGCGTGGGCGGGGCCAGGAATAACGGCGCCCCCACTCCCACCAAGGGCAGTCCTAGGGAGTGTGGCAAGCAGGGCATGGTGTGGCAGTTTAGGCAGAAGGGTGCCTCCTTGAAGGAGGGACATTCCACAGGCCGTCTGCACGGGTCGGGGTACACATCCTACCTGACGCTTAGTGGAGAATGGTGGGCAGTCGTTGAAAGCAAAGGCTGCAGCTCCAGGGAAGGGTTCTGCATCATCTACGCTGGTGGTGGCCTTCACTCAGACTCAGGGAGAGGCTGCAGGAGGTGCCTAGAGCTTTCTCTTGGGGCAGGGACAGGCAGCAGACCTGCCTGCAGACGGTGTGCCCAGGTGGAGGACCTCCTGCAGCAAGTGGCTAAGCTGCAGGAGGTGGTGAGGGGGTTGTGTAGCATCGGGGAGGCTGAGAATAAGTTAGATAGCTGTTTCCAAGCATGGTTGGCAACAGAGCCACAGCCAAATGCCCCCAGCAGACCACACAGAAGGGAGCGGGGGGCCTATAATGAAGGGGAATGGAAGCTTGCAATGGCAAGGACCCAAAGGAGGAAGACTTCCCCCAAAGCCAGAGGTGCCCTTGCAGAACCCATTCGTTGCTTTGCAAACCAATAATGAAAGACCCATCGCAGCAGGAAAGACACTGGAGATGAAGATGGCAGCCCAATGTGCACCCCAAATAACAAGCACAACTAGGAAAAGGTGACGAGTGATAGTAGAAAGCATCCATTTGCTGGCCTGATGTGCTCTCCAGAAAGGTGTGCTGCCTACCGGGGGCTCACATCAGGGATGTTACATCAGGACTACGGAGCCTCATGCAGCCAAGTGACTATTAATGGTTTTAAACTGAAAAAGGAGAGATTCAGGCTGCATGTGAGGAAATAATTCTTTACAAGGGTGGTAACATACTGGCACAGGTTGCCCAGAGAGGTAGTAGATGCACCATCCGTGGAGACATTTATGGCCAGGCTGGATGTGATTCTGGGAAACCTGATCTAGATGAAGATGTCCCTGCTCATTGCAGGAGGGTTGGACTAGATGACCTTTAAAGGTCCCTTCCAACCCATACTATTTTATGATTATCTGCTGCTGTTTCACATGGGCACAACAGAGCCAGGAGCAGTGTGGACTATCAAGAAGGATCGCAGAGCCCTACGAGCGGTGGTCAAGGACTCTGGAGCACAGGTAGTTTTCTCATCAGTCTTCCTGGTCAAAGGGAATGAGATTGAAGGGGCGAGTCGAATCTGGCAAATCAACGAATGGTTATGGGACTGGTGCCACAGCCAGGGGTTTGGCTACCTAGACCATGGAACTCATTTTGAGAAACCTGGTCTCCTGGGGTCCACCTCTGTCATGGTTTAAGCCCAGCCGGTAACTCAGAACTACGCAGCCGTTTGCTCACAACCCCCGTTCCCCCCACCCCCACCCACCGGGTGGGATGGGGAGGAGAATCGAAAGAATGTAAACCCCACAGGTTGAGATAAGAACAGTCCAGTAACTAAGGTATAATACAAAACCACTACTACTACCACCAATAATAATAATGATAAGGGAAATCACAAGGGGAGAGAATATAAAACTAAAAGGGGAAAGGAAAAAAAACAATAAACTGAAGTGATGCACAATACGATTGCTCACCACCCGCTGACCAATACCCAGCCCGACCCAAGCAGCAATCTGGGCCTTCCGGGTAACTCCCCCCACTTTCTATACTGGGCACGACACGCTACATGGTATGGAATACCCCTTTGGCTAGTTTGGGTCAGGTGTCCTGCCTCTGCTTCCTCCTGGCTTCCTGTGCCCCTCCTCACTGGCAGAGCATGAGAGACTGAAAAGTCCTTGATCAGGGTAAGTGCTACTTAGCAACAACTAAAAACATTGGTGTATTATCAGCACTGTTCTCAGACTAAAGCCAAAACACAGCACTGCACCAGCTACTAGGAAGGAGAAAAATAACTGTTACAGCTGAACCCAGGACAACCTCTCAGAGAAAGGGCTTGCCAAGCTGGTGAAGAAGGCTTTAAGCTGAAGTTGCCAGGGGAGGGGAACCTCAATCCATCCCACTCCTACCAGTTTGGTGCCAGTAGGAGATGCCAAGAGCCTGGAGACGGAACACGGGTAAGCATTGTCCACCTGAAGAGCAGTACAAAGGTCTTCCAGCCACTCCAGCCAATAAGCCAGCATCATCAGGGGCCCAACTGAAATGCCTCTATGCCAATGCACGTAGCATGGGGAACAAGCAAGAGGAGTTAGAAGCGTGTGCACACCTGAAGGGCTACGACCTTGTTGGCATCACGGGGATGTGGTGGGATGCCTCCTATGACTAGTGTTGGAATGGAAGGATACAGGCTCGTCAGGAAAGACAGGCTGGGGAGCTCCTCCTGGGAATGGATGAGGACCCAACCAAGAGCTTATGGGTCAGGATTAAAGGGAGGGACATCACAGTGGGGGTCTGCTACAGGCCACCCAGCCAGGAAGACTGAGTGGATGACGCCTTCTATAGACAGATAGGTGCGGCCTCATGTTCGCAAGCCCTGGTCCTCATGGGGGACTTCAACCACCCCAATATCTGTTGGAGGGACAAAACAGCAGGGCACAAGCAATCCAGGAGGTTCCTGGAATGTGTTGATGATAACTTCCTTCTCCAAGTGATAGAGGAACCAATGAGGAGGGGGGCTATGCTGGACCTTAGAATCACCAACAGGGAGGGGCTGGTGGGGAATGTGAAGCTGGAGGCAGCCTTGGCTGCGGTGACCATGAAATGGTGGAGTTTGAGAACCTTAGGGTGGTGAGGATGGTGCACAGCAAGCTTGCTGCCCTGGACTTCAGGAGAGTGGATTTAGGCCCCTTGAGGGATCTCCATGGTGGAGGACCATGGGCTATAGCCCTAGAGGGAAGAGGAGCCCAAGACAGCTAGTTAATATTCAAGGATTACCTCCTCCAAGCTTAGGAGCGATGCATCCAAAGTGGATGCATCTTTGCATCTTTTGATTTTGGGCAAGAACACCAGGAGGATGGCATGGATGAACAAGGAGCTCTTGGAAAAACTCCAGCATAAAAAGGAGGCCTACAGAGGGTGGAAGCAAGGATGGGTAGCCTGGGAAGAATATAGAGAAATAGTCAGAGTAGCCAGGGATCAGGTTAGGAAAGCTAAAGCCCTAACAAAACTCAACGTGGGCAGGGACATTAAGGGCAACAAGAAAAACTTCTATAGGTGCATTGGGGATAAAAGGAAGATGAAGGAAAATGTGGGCCCCCTCCAGGGTAAAACAGGAGACCTAGTTACCCAGGAGACATGGAGAAGGTCAAGGTACTCAACAACTTTTTTGCCTCAGTCTTCACCAGCAAGAGCTCCAACCACACCGTCCAAGTTGCAGAAGGCAAGGGCTGGGACTGGGAGAATGAAGAACTGCCTGCTGTAGGAGATCAAGTTCGAGATCATCTAAGGAGCCTGAAGGTGCACAAGTACATGGGACCTGACAAGATGCATCTGCAGGTCCTGAGGGAACTGGCGGATGAAGTTGCCAAGCCGTTATCCATCAGATTTGAGAAGTCATGGCAGTCTGAAGTTCCCGCTGACTGGAAAAGGGGAAATGTAAGCCCCATTTTTAAAAAGGGAAAAAAGGAAGACCAAGGAAACTACAGACCAGTCAGTCTCATCTCAGTGCCCGGCAAGATCCTGGAGCAGATCCTCCTGGAAACTATGCTAAGGCACACGGAAAACAGAGAGGTGATTGGTGACAGCGAACATTGCTTCACTAATGGCAAATTGTGCCCGACAAATTTGGTGGCCTTCTACGATGGGGCCACAGCATTGGTGGATAAGGGAAGAGCAACTGATGTCATCTACCTGGACTCGTACAAGGCACTTGCCACTGTCCTGCACAACATCCTTGTCCCTAAACTGGAAAGGCATGGGTTTGATGGATGGACCACTTGGTGGATTGGATGGATGGTCGTACTCAAAAGTGTTGTGGTCAATGGCTCGATGTCCAAGTGGAGACCAGTGATGATTGGTGTTCCTCAGGGGTTGGTATTGGGACCAGTGCTGTTTAACATCTTTTTGGTGACATGGACAGTGGGATTGAATGCACCCTCAGCATGTTTGCCGATGACACCAAGCTGTGTGGTGCAGTCGACACGCTGGAGGGAAGGGATGCCATCCAGAGGGACCTTGACATGCTTGAGAGGTGGGCCAGTGCGAACCTCATGAAGTTAAAAAAGGCTAAGTGCAAGGTCCTGCACCTGGGTGGGGGCAATCCCAAGCACAACTACGGGCTGGGTGGAGACTGGATTGAGAGCAGCCCTGAGGAGGACGACTTGGGGGTGTTTATTGGTAAACTCAATATGAGCAGGCAGCGTGTGCTTGCAGCACAGAAAACCAACTGTATGCTGGGCTGCATCAAAAGGAGTGTAGCCAGCTCTCATGAGACCCCATCTGGAGTACTGGATTCGGCGCTGGGGCCTCCAACGCAAGAAAGATGTGGAGCTGTTAGAGCAAGTCCAGAGGAGGACCACGAAGATGATCAGATGGCTGGAGCACCTCTCCTATGAAGACAGGCTGAGAGAGCTGGGCTTGTTCAGCCTGGAGCAGAGAAGGCTCCGGGGAGATCTTATTGCAGCCTTCTGCTACCTAAAGGGTGCCTACAAGAAATCTGGAGAGGGACTTTGTACAAGGGCATGTAGCGAGAGGACAAGGGGGATGCCCCATCCCTGGGAGTGTCTCTGCTCCACCCAAACAGAACCACATCTGCTCAAAGCCTGAACTTCACACAGCTCCAGAAATTTTAGGCTAGTCTAACCTGCTTCTCTTCATTACTGAGAAAAGGATCTGAAGCATGATCAGCCAGACCCAATAGGCTGTGCTTTGCTTGCTTAAATCCTCTGCTCATGAGAAATCTTCTGTCTCTGTCATCTTGACAGAATAGAAAGAAAACATAATTAAGTGTGCAGAAATTCCAATGAAGATCCCAAACACGCCAATGTCATCTCAGTTATACTGCTCTCCAGTGACCATGATAGTAAAATTGTAGGGGCAGAGAATATGAACAGAAGGAGCCAGGATGAGTATTATTAATTGCACAAACACTCCTGTCGAGCCAAGTTCCTCAAACCCAAGTAACTTTGCCTTTTGGGCGTAAATGATCTATTTGCCTCCTTTGGTTAGGTATTTATAATCAAACACATTAACATGCTCTTCAGTACCTAAATTCCACTATTATGTGATTTCATTGTGGACTGAATTTTCCCTAATTAAGTCTTACTCGCAAGAATCTACAGTAGCTTCCCCATACTCACACATTTTCTTACTGATTTCAGTGACTAGTTTGAAATAATGTTAGGTAACATGCAAGGCCAAACTTTAACAGGGATGGGATTGGTGAAACGAATACTTTGCTAAACATGTTCATGTCATGGAAGGAACGTGAATGATCATGCATCTAGAAGCTCACTTGTCACTAATGTAATGAGTCCTCTGGCTGTACGTGAGATACTTTCCTGTGTCTGGCACGATCCCAAACATTTTTAATTTTTACCTAGTCATACATCTTCAGTGATCCATATGAACTTACCTTTAATTACCATGAAATCTTCTGTACTACTTTCAAGATAAACTCTATGTCTTTTTTCATAACTTAATTTTATTGAACATCCTCTTAAAAGCAACAGTAGCATTTCTGCAACATATTCTAAACAAAACAGAGTCAGCTATATAATCTCTACCATGAACTTTTCTTGCATGTTTATCTCCACCTACTGAAGATGTGCTCAGAAGTACGTAGGAAGGCTACAGCTTAACAGATAGCAAGTCAATTTAGGTCCCCCTAAATGAATACACCCAACAAAAAACAAGTATTTGACAATTAGGTTGTGGCTATGACTTCATCCTTACACATCCAGAGGTAATGGCTGAAAATGCTTGAGGTTTTCCCCACCAAGCCTTCAAACGCAAAGGAGATCTTCACAGTTGAGAGAGGGGGGGGGGGGGGGGGATTTTGCCTAAACTCCCCCAAAGGAAGACTATTTTAGAACATGAGAATTTGCAAAGGAAACAACATATTAGAATTCTACTGAGACGGGGTCAAACGCACAAACTGGAGTTAAAAGTCAAAGACAGATCGCTTACTTGTTTCAGCTAGCAACTAGAATACCACACAGCTGCTTGCTCACTCTACCCCCTATCCCAGTGGGATGGGGAGGAGAATCGGAAAAAAGATAAAACCTGTGGGTTAAGAACAGTTTAATAATTGAAGTGCAATTTATTATTATTAATAATAATGACAACATAGGTAACAAAAAAGAGAAAGAGAGAAAACTCAAAAAACCCAAAACAAGTTTAATAGTTGAAATAAAGTACAATACTACACTACTACTACTAAAGGGAAATAACAAAGAGAGAGAAAACTAAAAAAAACCAAACCAACCCAAACCAACAAACCCAAAACCACCAAAACCAAAACAAACCACCAAACCCAAACAAACAACAGGGATGCTCACCACCTGCTGACTGATGCCCAGCCAGTCCCCGAGCAGCGATCGGCCCCTTCCATTCAATTCCTCCCAGTTTACATGCTGGGCATGACGTGCTGTGGGATGGAATACCCCTTTGGCTAGTTTGGGTCAGGTGTCCTGTCTCTGCTCCCTCCTGGCTTCTTGTGCCCCTCCTCACTGGCAGAGCATGAGAGACTGAAAAGTCCTTGATCGGGGTAAATGCTATTTAGCAACAACTAAAACATCAGTGTATCAGCATTGTTCCCAGACTAAAGCCAAAACACAGCACTGTATCAGCAACTAGGAAGAAATATAATCGTTATAGCTGAACCCAGGACACTATCCAGGCTAAAACCAGGATAAAGGTAATGTCTTTTACTAAAAAGCATATATATATATTTTTTTTTTCAAATCCCTCCTGCACTACTAACTTTCACCATGGTATCTGCATCCTGGATTAAGAAAATGGCTATCATTTTACATAGCTTTTCTTCGCATACCAACAGTTATAGAATAGAACCATAGAATAGTTGGGGTCGGAAGGGACCTTCAAAGGTCATCTAGTCCAACCCCCCCTGCAATGAGCAGGGACATCTTCAACTAGATCAGATTTCCCAGAATCACATCCAGCTTGGACTTGAATGTCTCTGGGGATGGCGCATCCACCACCTCTCTGGGCAACCTGTGCCAGGATTTTACCACCCTCACTGTAAAAAATTTCTTAATCATAGAATAGTTAGGGTTGGAAAGGACCTTAAGATCATCTAGTTCCAACCCCCCTGCCACGGGCAGGGACACCGTGCCCTAAACCATGTCGCCCAAGGCTCAATCCAATCTGGCCTTGAACACCGCCAGGGATGGAGCATTCACAACTTCCTTGGGCAACCCATCCCAGTGCCTCACCACCCTCACTGTAAAGAACTTCTTCCTTATATCTAATCTAAACTTCCCCTGTTTAAGTTTGAACCCGTTACCCCTCGTCCTACCACTACAGTCCCTAAGGAAGAGTCCCTCCCCAGCATCCTTATAGGCCCCCTTCAGATCCTGGAAGGCTGCTATGAGGTCTCCACGCAGCCTTCTCTTCTCCAGGCTGAACAGCCCCAACTCTCTCGGCCTGTCTTCATACGGGAGGTGCTCCAGCCCTCTTATCATCCTCGTGGCCCTCCTCTGGACTTGCTCCAACAGCTCCATGTCCTTTTTATGTTGAGGACACCAGAGCTGTACACAGCATGTCAAGGTCCCTCTGGATGGCATCCCTTCCCTCCAGCGTATCAACCGAACCACACAGCTTGGTGTCGTCGGCAAACTTGCTGAGGGCGCACTCGATCCCACTGTCCATGTTGCCGACAAAGATGTTGAACAAGACAGGTCCCAACACCGATCCCTGAGGGACACCACTCGTTACTGTTTTCCAACTGGACATCGAGCCGTTTACCACAACTCTTTGCGTGCAACCATCCAGCCAGTTCTTTATCCGCTGAGTGGTCCATCTATCAAATTGATGTCTCTCCAATTTAGAGACAAGGATGTCATGCGGGACAGTGTCGAACGCTTTGCACAAGTCCAGGTAGATGACGTCAACTGCTCTGCCCCTGTCCATCGGTTCCGTAAGCCCATCATAGAAGGCCACCAAATTGGTCAGGCAGGATTTCCCCTTAGTGAAACCATGCTGGTTGTCATCAACCACCTCGTCGTTTTTCATGTGCCTTAGCATGCTTTCCAGGAGAACCTGCTCCAAGATTTTGCCAGGCACAGAGGTGAGGCTGACTGGTCTGTAGTTCCCCGGGTCTTCCACCTTCCCCTTCTTGAAAATGGGGGTTATATTACCCTTCTTCCAGTCATCAGGAACTTCACCTGACAGCCATGATTTTTCAACTATGATGGACAGTGGCTTAGCAACTTCATTCGCCAGCTCCTTCAGGACCTGCGGATGGCTTTCATCAGGTCCCATGGACTTGTGCACGTTCAGGTTCTTAAGATGATCTCGAACCTGACCCTCTCATACAGTGGGCCTAAGGTCTTCATTCTCCCAGTCCCTGCATCTGCCTTCCAAGACCTGGTGTCCTGGGTTCAGCTATAGCAGTCATTTTTCTCCTTCTTAGTAGCTGGTGCAGTGCTGTGTTTTTTAACTTTCAGCCTGGGAACAACGCTGATAACACTGATGTTTTTAGTTGTTGCTAAGTAATGTTTATTCCAACCAAGGACTTTCTCAGTCTCATGCTTTGCCAGGGAGGAGGGGAAGCCGGGAGGAAGCAGAGACAGGACACCTGACCCAAACTAGCCAAAGGGGTATTCCATACCACAGCACGTCATGCCCAGTATATAAACCGGGGGGAGTTACCTGGAAGGCCAGATCACTGCTCGGGTCGGGCTGGGTATCGGTCGGCGGGTGGTGAGCAATTGTATCCTCTCCCCTTGTTATTTCACTAATCATTATTATCACTGGTGGTAGCAGTAGTGGTTTTGTATTATACCTTAGTTGCGGGACTGCTCTTATCTCAACCCGTGGGAGTTACATTCTCCCGATTCTCCTCCCCATCCCTCCGGGAGCGGGGGGAGGAAGGGGGGGAGTGAGCGAGCAGCTGTGTGGTTCTGAGTTACCGGCTGGGCTCAAACCACAACACCTGGGTGGTGTGGTCAGAGCATTTGCTGGTGAAGACTGGGGCAAAGAAGTCATTAAGAACCTCAGCCTTCTCCAAATCCATGGTAGCCAGGTCTCCCGATAACTTCCGGAGAGGGCCCACGTCGTCCCTAGTCTGTCTTTTATTTGCTACGTACCTATAGAAGCCTTTCCTGTTATCTTTCACATCCCTTGCCAGATTTAATTCTAACTGGGCCTTATCTTTCCTGACCTGGTCCCTAGCTTCCCGGGCAATGCTCCTGTATTCTTCCCAGGTCGCCTGTCCTCGCTTCCACCTTCTATAAGCTTCTTTTTTCCCCTCTAAGTTTCCTCAGCAGCTCTTATCCATCCATGGAGGTCTCCTGGCCCTCCTGCCGCACTTCCTTCTAGTCAGGTTGCAACACTCCTGAGCATGTAGCAGGTGATCCTTGAATATCGACCAGCAGTCTTGGGCCCCCCTGCCCTCTAGGACTATATCCCATGGAACCTTACTAAGCAGGTTCCAGAAGAGGCCAAAGTCTGCTCTCTTGAAGTCCAGGGCAGTGAGCTTGCTGCATGCTCTTCTCACTGTCCTGAGGATCTCGAACTCAACCATCTCATGATCACTACAGCCAAGGCTGCCCTGGAGCGTCACATTTCCAACCAGTCCCTCCCTGTTGGTCCTCCTCATGTCCAGCCTGAATCTCCCCTCTTTTAGTTTAAAACCATTCCCCTCGTCCTATTGCAACAGGCCCTGCTAAAAAGTCTCTCTCCAACTTTCTTATAGGCCCCTTTTAAGAAATGAAAGGCCACAATAAGGTCTACACGGAGTCTTCTCTTCTCCAGGCTGAACAACCCCAAGTCTCTCAGCCTTTTCTCATAGGTGTTCCATCCCTCTGATCATTTTTGTGGCCCTTCTCTGGACCCTCTCCAACAGGTCCATGAGTTTCCTGTACTGAGGACTCCAGAGCTGGATGCAGTACTCCACGGAGGGTCTCATCAGAGTAGAGGGGCAGAATCACCTCCCTTGACCTGCTGGCCATGCTTCTTTGGATGCAGCCCAAGATACGATTTGCAAGCACACATTGCCAGCTCATGTCCAATCTTTCATCCCCTAGTACCCCCAAGTCCTTCTCCTCAGGGGTACTCTCAATCCCTTCATCCCCCAGCCTGTATTGATACCAGGGGTTGCCCCAGTCCAGATGCAGGACACTGCACTTGGCCCTGTTGAACCTCACGAAGTTCACATGGGCCCACTTCTCAAGCTTGTCCAAGTCCCTCTGGATGGCAACCCATCCCTCGGGCGTGACATCTGCACCACTCAGCTTGGTGTCATCTGCAAATTTGCTGACGGTGCACTCAACCCTACTGTCTATGTTGTTGATGAGGATATTAAACTACTGGTCCCAATACAGGCCCCTGAGGGATGGCACTTGTCACTGGTGTCCATCCGGACACTGAGCCATTGACCACTATCCTCTGGATGCAACCAGCCAGCCAGTTCCTCATCCTCCAAACAGTCCACCCATCAAATCCATATATCTCCAAATTAGAGAGACGGATGGCGTCAACAATGGCAAGTGTAGGGTACTGCAACCTGGGGTGGAAGAACCCCAAGAACCTGTACAGGTTGGGGGCTGACCTACTAGAGAACAATTCAGCTGAGAAGGACCTGGGAGTATTCGCGAATGATAAGTTGACTACGAGATGGAAGTATGCCCTTGCAGCCAGGAGGGCCAATAGTATCCTGAGGTGCATTGGGAGGAGTGTGGCCAGCAGGTTGAGGGAGGTGATCCTCCCCCTCTACTTGACCCTAGTGAGGCCACATCTGGAGTACTGTGTCCAGTTCTGGGTGCCTCAGTACAAGAAAGACGAGGAGCCACTGGAAAGGGTCCAGCGGAGGGCCACAAGGATGATCAGGGGCCTGAAGCATCTCTCTTATGAGGAGAGATTGCGGGAGCTGGGTCTGTTTAGTCTGGAGAAGAAAAGACTGAGAGGGGATCTCATTAATGCATATAAATATCTCAAAGGCGGGTGCCAGGAGGATGGTGCCAGTCTCTTTCATTGGTGCCCAGCGACAGGACGAGGAGCAATGGCCATAAACTAAAACACAAGAAGTTTCACCTCAATATGAGGAAGAACTTCTTTACATTGAGAGTGGCAGAGCACTGGAATGGGCTGCCCAGGGAGGTTGTGGAGTCTCCCTCTCTGGAGACATTCAAAACCCACCTGGACACGTTCCTGTGTAAGCTGCTTTAGCAGCCAAGCCTTGGCAGGGGGCTTGGACTAGATGATCTCCGGAGGTCCCTTCCAACCCTAATGACTGTGAATCTGTGATGTTGTGGGGGACTGTGTCAAAGGCTTTACAGAAGTCCAGATAGACAACATCCGTAGCCCTTCCTTTGTCCACTGATGTAGTTACTCCATCATAGGTTGGTCAGGCAGGACTTGCCCTTGGTGAAGCCATGCTGGCTGTCTCGAACCACCTCCCTGTCCTCCATGTGCCTTAGCATAGCTTCTAGGAGGATCTGTTCCATGATCTTCCCAGACACAGAGGTGAGGCTGACAGGTCGGTAGTTCCCAGGGTCCTCCTTTCTACCCTTTTTAAAAATGGGTGTGAGATTGCCCTTTTTCCAGTCACCAGGGACCTCACCTGACTGCCATGACTTCTCAAATATCATGGAGAGTGGCTCGGCAACTACATCAGCCAATTCCCTCAGGGCGCTGGGATGGATCTCATCAGGTCCCATAATGGATTTGTGTATGTTCAGGTTCCTCAGGTGATCATAAACCTGATGTTCACTTACAGTGGGAGGGACTTTGCTCCCCCAGTCCCCACCTTGCAGTTCATCCACTCGAGAGGTATGGGGAGAGAGCCTTCCAATGAAGACTGAGGCAAAGAAAAAAGTAGTTGAGTACCTCAGCCTTCTCCTTGTCCGTTGTTACCAGTTCACCAGTCTTGCTCATCGGGGGGGCACGCTTTTTTTGACCGTCCTCTTCCGGTTGACATACCTGTAGAAGCCCTTCTTGTTATTCTTTGCATCCCTTGCCAAGTTCAGCTCCAGCTGCACCTTGGCCTTCCTGACCCCATCTCTGCACAACCGGGCAGTGTCCCTATACTCTTCCCAGGATACCTGCCCCTGCTTCCGCTGCCTGTGCATTTTTTTTATTGCCCTTTAGTTTGACCAGCAGGTCTCGACTCAGCCATGCCAGCCTCTTGCCTTCCTTGCCCAATTTCATACACCTGGGGATCCCTTCCCTTCTTTCCTTTTTTCTTATACCTGGGGATCTTACACCTTGTGCTCTATGGAAAGCATCCAGCTCTGTTCTGCTCCCTTGTCCCTGAGGGCAGTTTCCCAGGGGGTCCTGTTGACTAACTCCTGGAAGAGCTGGAAGTTGGCTTTCCTAGAATTTAGGGTCCTGACTGTATTCTTTGCCTGTCCCACCTCCCTCAGGACTGCAAACTCCACGAGTGTATGATCGCTGCAGCCCAGGCTGCCTCCAATCTTGACGTCACCAATTAGCTCACTTGCATTGGTGACCATCAGGTCCAGAATCACATTCTGCCTGGTAAGACTGTCTATTACCTGGCTTAAGAAGTTATCCTCAAGGAAGTCTCCAGGAGTCTCTTGGATTGCCTACAGCTTGCCATGCTGCTTTTCCAGCAGATGTCAGGGTGGTTGAAGTCCCCTAGCAGGACAAGAGCCTGTGAGCATGACGCCTCCTGTAGCTGGAGTAAGAAGGCTTCATCAATAGTCTTGTCCTGATTGGGCGGCCTATAGTAGACACCAGTCACAAGGTTTCCTTTGTTGCCTCGGTCTCCGATTCTTACCCATAAGCTTTCAACCTGCTTGTGGCTATTCTTCAGAGACAACTCCTTGCACTCTATCCATCTCTAGATGCCTTACTTGCAGCCAGTATTTGCTGGTTTAGTGTTTATCAGCTTTGGGGCCTGGGCTAAGGTTCTCGTTCACCTCTATACTTTGGGAGGCATATAATGGGAGACAATGCAGCTACTCAACCCTCAAGCACAGTGCTGCACCAGCTACTAGGAAGGAGAAAAATAACTGCTACAGCTGAACCCAGGACAAGAGGGCAACCCCTCCACCCTTCCTTCCTTGCCTATCCCTTCTGAGCAGCCTGTAGCCATCTACAGCCGTGCTCCCTTCCCAAGCAAACGCTGAGTAAATTTGGCGAGTAAGGGAACAGAAGATGTTTTTTAAAAAAACCCACTAACCAAAGTGATGCATACTGTGCTTGAAATAAAGACCAAAAGTGTTTCTTAGAGGTACCTTGGGACTGAGCACAAGAAGATTTCTTGACAGCCCCAGCTGACATTTGCTGTAAGCTAAACTGCACCTATATCACTGAACATACTGAAGACACACTAACACTGATGTGCCAGTGTGTCCCATGAGCAGCAGAAAGGCAGTTACCACAGGCTCAGATCCAAGCAATCTACTGTCTTGGTCAGAACTTCTTTGGGCGAAGCCTCTCGTGCCAAAGAATAAATCAAGTTCTGATGCATTACCTGCTGTGCAAGCCTCTGGTCACTGACGTTCAGCTCTGCAGTAATGCAAATTGTATCTGTACTACTGCACAGAAAGTGTAAGATTCTCTTCCATCAGTAGCCTATAAAAAAAAAAAAATTGTTTATGCGGCCAGGTATTTGTATCGTGCTGTGGGCCAACCAACTGGAAAGCAGCTTTGCAGAAAAGGACTTGGGGGTCTTCATGGACACCAAGCTCAACAGAAGCCCTTGTGGCAAAGGCAGCTAGTGGCATCCTGGGCTGCATTAGGAGGAGCATTGCCAGCAGGTCAAGGGAGGTGATCCTCCCTCTCTGCTCAGCATTGCCAAGGCCACAAGTGGAGTCCTGTGTCCAGTGCTGGGCTCCCCAGTACAAGAGAGACATGGACATACAGGAGAGAGTCCAGCAAAGGGACATGAAGGTAATGAAGGGACTGGAGCACCTCACATACATAGAAAAGGCTGAGAGCTGGGAATGTTTAGCCTGGAGAAGAGAAGGCGGCTCAGGGGAAAGTCATCAATTTGTACAAATATCTGAAGGGAGGGGGCAAAGAGGATGGAGCCAGGCTCTTTCCAGTGGTGCCCAGTGACAGGACAAAGTGAAACACAGGAAGTTCCTCCTGAACATAAAGAAACACTTTTTTCCTGTTTGTTAGAGTGAAATCCTTACCAGTCTTCTAGGCCATGGCTTTAAGCTAGACAGAAATCTCAGGAAGGAGTCAGATAAAGTACTCAAAAACCCCAACATAAAAAAAAGCCCCACACCTTACAAACAAATGCCACAACCACCCACCTACCCACAAAACAACACACCACACAAAGCACCACCACCAAACAAAACCAAGGAGACAATTAGGACTAAACTATATTGATAACTGTCCAAAAATTCTAAAGCTTAAATTCAGCTGCCAGAAAACACACAATCAGAAGTGGTTAATGCCTGCCAAAAGATTTTAAAAGCTCAAAAGAAAAGGGCCAGAGTTGTTTTTGTTTAAAAATCTCTTGTTAAAGTTCATTCCTCATGGAACAGTTATTTCTTGAAAGAAACCAGTGAGAAGCCATTTGGGCAAGGCGAGGTAGACAGCCGCTTAATTTCCTCCGTCTCCAAGGCAGCTATACCAAAAGCCCATCAGTACCCTTTTGGGTCTTTGAATTAGCCCGTCCTGAGGCCACTGAGTTGGCATATGATGATGGTGCACTCTGTGAAAATTTCCACCACATGGGTCACGTACATTTGACTTGATCTGGATCCATGGGTGGCTCCTCGTCGCCCAACTTATGATGAATTGTCTCTAGAATGGCTAATTTGCTCAGGTACTGAGGGAACTTCTATTTCTGGTATTGCCCCCTGTAGTCCTGGTATTGGCCCTTCTTCATCTTCCTTCACTAAACAAGTTGGTTTTTGTTTCCATTTCCTCTTGCGTATAGGGGCAACTGATAGCGGCACAGATTGCAGGTTCAGCTGCAGTATCTGCTACCAGAGTTGGAGTGGCTGCAGTGTCTTTCGCTGTGGTTGGAGTGGCTGCAGTGTCTGTTGTCGGAGTTGGAGTAGCTGCTGTGCTTGTCAGGGATGGAGTAGCCGCGGTGTCTGTTGCTTTGCCATAAGATCCAGAGACACCCTTTTCCCCTTGAGGGTACTGGATAGTGTTGAGCAGGGCTCTGTAGGCATAGCCCAAGCTCCAGTAACTTGTGGTCATTTGTCCCTCTCTGGTATTGCCAGGACAACAGCACACCTTTTCTAAATGTTTTACTAGTTTTTCCAGATTCTGCACTTGTTCAGGGGTGACGTTCCAAAGCACTGGAGGTGCCCACTGGCCTAGGTACTTGCCCATACTATCCCACACACCCTGCCACTCATGAATGTCCAGCCTCAGGGAAGATCTCTTGGTGGTATTCTTAGATAGCTGTTTAATCTTAAACAAGACCTGAACAATGTGCAGCAACATGCTGCTTCCCAGAAAAAAGACCAGGTTGGTTTCAAGGGTATTCAAAGGATATTCAAAATCTTTAAAATTCTTCAGATGCTACTGTAAATAGCCTGGTGGGGGAGGGGAAGGCACGGGAGGATGTCTCCTCCAGAGGGTGGCTCTCCGAGGGGGAAAAAAAAAGAGGTGTAATTGTTAATAATTCCCATTACATGGCTCCCAAAGTATGGGGGTTATGGCAATGCTGAGAACACATACCAGATCAGTTTCATGATCAATAATTCTATCGTATCACAAGCTACTATCATAAAGTACAACAAAATGAGAACCTTAGCCCAGGCCCCAAAGCTGATAAACACTAAAACAGCGAATACTGGCTGCAAGTAAGATGTGACATAACGAAACTCCGAGACCAAGCGCAACAACTCCGAGAGCAAATAAATCAACATTGTGACGAGTGACTATTAATCCAAAACAATGAATGCTTATCACAAATTTTTTTTGACACACTCTGGTCAGACCTGTCGTTACCTCAACCCTTTGTGCCCCACGTTGGGCGCCAAAAAGAACTGTCATGGCTTAAGCCCAGCCAGTAACTCAGAACCATGCAGCCGTTTGCTCACTCCCCCTCTTCTTCCCCCCCACTCCAGGCAGGATGGGGAGGAGAATCAAAAGAATGTAAACCCCATGGGTTGAGATAAGAACAGTCCAACAACTAAAGTATAACACAAAACTACTACAACTACTACTAATAATAATAATGATAAGTGAAATAATAAGGGGGGGAATATAAAACTAAAAGGGGAAAAGAAAAACAATAAACACAAGTGATGTACAATACAATTGCTCACAATCCACCCACTGATACCCAGCCTGATCCGAGCAGTGATTCCGGCTAACTCACCCCAGTTTCATGATGTGTTGTGGTATGGAATACCCCTTTGGCTAGTTTGGGTCAGGTGTCCTGCCTCTGCTCCCTCCCAGCTTCTTGTGCCCCTCCTCACTGGCAGAGCATGAGAGACTGAAGTGTCCTTGATCAGGGTAAGTGCTACTTAGCAACAACTAAAACATCGGTGTGTTATCAGCATTGTTCTCAGACTAAGGCAAAAACACAGCACTGTACCAGCTACTAGGAAGGAGAAAAATAACCGTTACAGCTGAACCCATGACAGTTATTTAGCGTGTATAAGATAAAGTTTTTACCCAGTAGGCATCCCCATGGGGCAGAAGACAGGTTCAGCCTGTCGACTGATCCCAGAAGTTACGATGGAGTCTTCCCTATCTCCTCCCCTCTCTCATCCACTTTTATACTTTTCTTTACTCTCAGGTGGAGCTTGAGTGACTCTAGTCATGCATTCTCTTATTACTGATTAGTATAAAATTCTCTCGCTTCTCACTTAAAGATATAGCCAATAAAAAATATAAAGCGCGTGCTCGGTGAGGGGTGGTCGTACCTTGGAGGTGGGTAACTTTGGCATGGAGGTCTGCCTTAGTATTATAATGAGAAAATAATGAGCAAGGTTCACCTAAGGGAAGTGATTTTGCCACAGCTGCCGGCTCAACAACAGACATCTCTTATCTTTTCCATTTGACAGCTGCTACGCGGCTTATCAGCTGTATGGTACCATCAAGTTCCCAATCCTGCAGGGAGTACAACAGAGCCTGGCCGCAGTGTCTCCACTCTGCTCAACCCTCCATTGCTCCTCTAAGATGGCAGGTTGTGTTGCCTAGGGAACCATGGTGGAGTAGATTCTGTGCATGCCAACCATCCTGGAAGTGGCAACTGTATTTTACCCTAAAAAGTTTTCTATAATACAACAACTTCGTTTAGACCCCAGTTTTCTCTAATTCTCCCACACACACACACACATGATTTTCCCACAGGAGGGTAGCCTAATTTTGGCACTCTGAGGTTAATTATACTTATCATGCTGTTTACGCAGACTAATTTTGATGGCTATCACCAAATAGGTGTGGGAGGGAAGAGAAAAAGAATATCTCAGAATATATTGAAATGCTTGTGTGTTTTGGAGACTTTCTTCCGTTATGAGCACAGAAACTATTTGCCAGCTTTCATTTTCTGCCAGTAGTAACAGTTTTTCTGTACATCCACAGCTGTTTATTGTGTGAACAGCTGACAAAAGCTCAGGCTTTTAGGGGTAAAGTGAACTGGCCTCTGGGTAGAACAAAGGCATTCTGTAGGGGGGGACAGGCTTTATTTTTTTGTTGGTTTTTTTTCCCCCCTCCAGAAGCACAAGTGTAAAAGCATCTGGCAACATGAGTGCAAATTGGAAACACATCTGGAAACTTAATTCCCCGGATTGTGGTGTTGCTGAAGGGCAAGGATTTATTTTTACCTTATTTTGGGGGGAGGGCTATGCTGGCAGAAATCAAATCAAGTGCTAAACATTCATTACTATTGTTTTAATAGTCCCTGGTCACAATGTTGATTTATTTGCTCTCAGAGTTGTTGTGCGTGGTCTGAGTTGCGTTATGTCATATCTTACTTGCAGTACGCATTCTCTGTTTTGGTGTTTATCACCCTTGGGGCCTGGGCTAAGGTTCTCATTTTGTTGTACTTTATAGTAGTGGCTTGTGATACAATAGAACTGCTGGTCATGAAACTGATCTGGTATGTGTTCTCAGCATTGCCATCACCTCTATACTTTGGGAGCCATCTAACGGGAACTATTAATAATCATACCTCTTCCTTTTTCTCCTCGGGGAGACAATCAATGGAAGAGAAATTCCCTCACATCTCCCCCACTAGGCTATTTACAGCAGCATTTGAGAATTTTGAAAATTTTGAATATTCCTGGGATGCTGAAACCAGCCTGACCTTATTGCGAGGAACCAGCATGTTGCCAAATAGGGTTCATATCTTGCTTAGGGTTAAACAGCTACATTTGGCTACTCCAACCCGCATGAGAAACACTGCGGCTCAAAGGAGAAAAAGAGGGACTCAAACTCCAGTGACAAGGATTTTGGCTACTTCAACCCCTGCAACAGACACTTGTAGCTACTCAAATCACAGTGGCAAGAGCTATGGCTACTCAAACCCTGGCGACAAGCACTGGAGCCACTTCAGTCTCCATGACAAACACCGTAGCTACTCAAACTCTGATGACCAGTACCACGGCTACTCAAACTCCGGTAGCAGGCATGCAGTTATTTTTACTCCCATAACAAGCACTGCAGCCACTCAAACCCCAGCGGCATTACGGTGGCTATTCAAACATCGGCAACAAGCACTGCAGCTGCTTGAATTCCCGTGACCAGTACTGCGACTGCTCAAACCCCGACAACAAGCACAACAAACACTCAGACCCTGGCGATGGGTGACATAACTGAACCAGAGAACCAATCGCTGTTGGTATCAGTTGCCCCTATACGCAGGAGATAATGGAAATGAAAAACAACTCATTTAGTGAAGGAAGATGAAGAAAAGGGCCATTACTAGAATCAGAGGAACCATTACAAGAAGCCCAGGAAGAGGCAGAACAAGAGGTAACTTCTCGATCCCTGTCCTTGACTGAGCCGTGGGATATGCGAAAAGATTTCAGCCATCTTCCAGTTGAGCACATCATCACCTGGATGATCCGATGCTGGGACAATGGGGTCGACAGTCACAAACTAGAGGGTAAGGAAGCCAAACAGCTGGAATCGCTTGCTAGGAAAGGGGGAATTGACAAAGCGATTGCAAAAGAGAAACCAGTCCTCAGCCTCTAGAGGCGGCTCTTGGCAGCTGTGAAGGAAAGGTAACCCTATAAGGAAGATGTTATATGTCGCCCAGGCATGTAGACCACGATAGAGAAAGGCCTCCAGTACCTGAGGGAATTAGACATTCTAGAGATGATCTATCGTAAGTCGGATGTCAGGAATACACCCGTAGATCCAGATGAAGTTGAATGTACATGACCCATGTGGTGGAAACTTACACGGAGTGCACCATTATCATATGCCTGCTCATTGGCATCAATGACCTGGAGGGATGCAGCGGCACCAACAGTGGATGAGGTGAATCGTCAACTCTGGGAGCTGGAAGACGATCTCGCCCCTTCCATCATTTCAGCTGTGGAAAATCTCCTGACCCACGAGTTCAGACAATTGAGAGACAATCTATCCAGTTCCCCATATGTACGGACCCACATCTCAGCTATTAACAGTAAGTGCCCTGTTGCTGGAGAGGGAAGATATAGGAGGTATATGCCACGGGCCGCCCTATGGTTTTATCTGCGGGATCATGGAGAACGCATGAGAAAATGGGATGGAAAACCTGCCTCAGTTCTGGAGGAAGGGGTACGTGAATTGCAAGGAAAAACACCGGTGAATGGGTATCCTCACAAGACAGTTGCTGCTGCAGGCTCCGGTGGGCCGTTTCCCAAATGGAGTGGAAGAGATGATTTTACTCTGACTCCTATGAAAAGGAATTCTAATCCCTTTGTACTAGAAATAAGTTAAGAATGTTATGATCACTATTAGAGGGGCCCTGCCTCCAGCCAGGTGGAGGAGAGAGACAATCAGCTTTACTGGACTATGTGGATCAGATGGCCTGGCACATCAGTCCCACAGGAGTACAAGGCTCCAGTAGACACTGATGCACAATGTAACCTGAAGCCATCAAGCTATCAAGGGGTAGAACCCATTTGTATTTCTGGAGCGATAGGAAGATCCCAAGAGCTGACTGTACTGGAGGCTGAAATCAGCCTGACTGGGAAGGAGTGGCAAAAGCACCCTATTGTGACTGGTCCAGAGGCTCCATGCATCCTTGGCATAGACTGTCTCAGGAGACCCAAAAATACCCAAAAGGGTACGGATGGGCTTTTGGTATAGCTGCCTTGGAGACAGAGGAAATGAAGCAGCTGTCCGTCTTGCCTGGTCTCTCAGAGGATCCTTCTGTTGTGGGGTTGCTGAAGGTCGAAGAACAGCAAGTCCAATTGCGGGAAAAAAAACTTCCACTGGCAGCAATATCGCACCAAGTGAGACTCTGATTCCCATCCATAAGCTGATCCATCAACTTGAGAGCCAAGGAGAGAGCTGACTGTACTGGAGGCTTAAATTAGCCTGCCCTGGAAGAAGTGGCAAAAGCACCCCACCGTGACTGGTCCAGAGGCTCCATGCATCCTTGGCATAGACTATCATGGCCTGAATGAAGTCACACCACCATTGAGTGCTGCCGTACCGGACATGCTAGAACTTCAATATGAACTGGAGTCAAAGGCAGCCAAGGGGGATGCCACAATTGATATTCCCAATGCATTTTTCTCAATCCCTTTGGAAGCAGAGTGCAGGCCACAGTTTGCTTTCACTTGGAGGGGTGTCCAGTACACTTGGAACCGACTGCCCCAGGTGTGGAAACACAGCCCTATCATCTGCCATGGATTCATCCAGACTGCACTGGAACAGGGGCAAGCTCCAGAACACCTGCAGTACATTGATGACATCATTGTGTGGGGTGATATAGAGGAAGAAGTTTTTGAGAAAGGTAGGAAGATAATCCCAGTCCTGCTGAAGGCCGGTTTTGCCATAAAATGGAGTAAGGTCAAGGGACCTGCACAGGAGATCCAATTTTTGGGAATAAAATGGCAAGATGGATAGCACCAGATCCCCACAGATGTGATCAACAAGATAACAGCAATGTCTCCACCGACTAACAGGAAAGAAACACAAGCTTGCTTAGGTGTTGTGGGGTTCTGGAGAATGCACATCCCAAATTACAGTCTGATTGTAAGCCCTCTCTACCACGTGACCCGGAAGAAGAATGATTTCAAATGGGGCCCTGAGCAACAACAAGCCTTTGAACAAATTAAACGAGAAATAGTTCATGCGGTAGATCTTGGAGCAGCCCGAACCGGGCAAGATGTGAAAAATGTGCTTTACACTGCAGCCAAGGAGAATGGTCCTACCTGGAGCCTCTGGCAGAAAGCTCCAGGGGAGACTCGAGGTCAACCCCTCAGCTTTTCGAGTCAGGGATACAGAGGATCTGAGGCCAGCTACACTCCCACTGAAAAAGAGATACTGGCAGCCTATGAAGGGGTTTGAACTGCTTCAGAAGAGACTGGCACTGAAGCACAGCTCCTCCTAGCACCCCAGTTGTCCATGCTGGGCTGGATGTTCAAAGGCAGGGTCTCCTCTCCACATCATGTATCCAATTCTTTGTGGAGTAAGTGGGCCGCACTAATCACACAGCGAGCTCAAATAGGAAATCCCAGTCGTCCAGGAATTCTAGAAGTCATCATGGACTGGCCAGAGGGCACAGATTTTGGGATGTCACCAGAAGAGGAGGTGGTGCGTGCTGAAGAGGCCCCACCATATAATGAACTGTCAGAAAGTGAGAAGCAATATGCCTTGTTTACTGATGGGTCCTGCCATATTGTAAGAAAGCATTGGAGATGGAAGGCAGCTGTATGGATTCTGCTACAACAAGTTGCAGAAACTGCTGAAGGAGAGGGTGAATCGAGTCAGTTTGCAGAGGTGAAAGCCATCCAGCTGGCCTTGGACGTTGCTGAAGAACAAAGAAATGGCCAGTACTTTATCGCTATACTGACTCATCTGGGCCCATCTGGGCTGCTGCACTGCGGCATGATATCACTGCCCGGGTGCAGAACCTGGTGGTGAAGGTACGCCACCTAGATGCTCATGTACCCAAGAGTCAGGCCACTGAGGAGCACCAGAACAACCAACAGGTGGATAAAGCTGCAAAGATTGAAGTGGCTCAGATGGACTTAGATTGGCAACATAAGGGTGAATTATTTTTAGCCTGGTGGGCCCATGACACCTCAGGCTGTCAAGGCAGAGATGCAACATATAGATGGGCTCGTGATCGAGGGGTAGACTTAACAATAGACATTATTGCCCAGGTTATTCATTAATGTGAAACATGTTCTGCATTTAAGCAAGCCAAGCGGTTAAAGCCTCTCTGGTATGGAGGACGATGGCTGAAGTCCAAGTAGGGAGTGGCCTGGCAGATTGACTATATCACACTCCCACCGACCCGCCAAGGCAAGCACTATGTGCTTACCGTCGTGGAAGCAACCACCGGATGGCTGGAAATATCCACTGTGCCCCACACCAATGCCCGGAACACTATCCTGGGAATTGAGAAACAAGTCTTGTGGTGACATGGCACCCCAGAGAGAATTGAGTCAGACAACGTGACTCATTTCCTGAACAACCTCATAGACACTTGGGCCAAAGAGCACAGCATTGAGTGGGTATATCACATCCCCTACCATGCACCAGCCTCTGGGAAAATCCAATGGTACAATGGGCTGTTAAAAACTCCACCTAGAGCAATGGGTGGTGGGACTTTCAAACACTGGGATACACATTTACCAAAAGCCACCTGGTTGGTCAACACTAGGGGATCTGCCAACAGGGATGGCCCAGCCCAATCAGAACTTTTACGTACTGTAGAGGGGGATAAAGTTCCTGTGGTGCACATAAAGAATTTGTTGGGGAAGACAGTCTGGGTTATTCCTGCTTCAGGTAAAGGCAAACCCACTCGTGGGGTTGCTTTTGCTCAGGGACCTGGATGTTCTTGGTGGGTAATGCAGGAAGATGGGCAAGTCTGATGTGTACCTCAAGGGGATTTAATTTTGGGGGAAAACAGCCAATGAACTCAATTGTATGCTGTTCCTGCTCTATAACACTTTTATAGCCCACCAGCTAGATATCTTCAGGTCGCCAGCAATTGACCCTGACTTCCCTCCGATCATCACCCCAACAAAGAATGAATTTTGAGGAAACCAGACGAGCTCAGCAGTGACCAGACGAGTTCGGCAGTGTCAACAGCAGGCAACAACCCAATACTACACACCATCCCTCCTGCCCTGAAAGACTATTACAAGAGGTGGAGCGTGACATCACGGACTGGATGAATTCAGCAATTTTATAGGGATTGGTCCATGGACTAAGGAATGATATCTCTCTCTTTGCATGTGGGTGTGCGTGTATATATATATATGAGACAAAAGCGATGGTATATTGAAAAATGTGGGATCTGAGCATGACATGAATGGTATGGAATAAGGGGTGGATACTGTCCTGGGTTCAGCTTCAGTAGTCATTTTTTCTCCTTCTTAGTAGCTGGTGCAGTGCTGTGGTTTTGACTTTCAGCCTGGGAACAATGCTGATAACACCGATGTTTTTAGTTGTTGCTAAGTAATGTTTATTCTGACCAAGGACTCTCTCAGTCTCATGCTCTGCCAGGGAGGAGGGGAAGCCGGGAGGAAGCAGAGACAGGACACCTGACCCAAACTAGCCAAAGGGGTATTCCATACCATGGCACATCATGCCCAGTATATAAACCGAGGGGAGTTACCTAGAAGGCCCAGTTTGCTGCTCAGGTTGGGCTGGGTATCAGTCGGCGGGTGCTGAGCAATTGTATCCTCTTCCCTTGTTATTTCCCTTATCGTTATTATTATTGTTGGTAGCAGTAGTGGTTTTGTATTATACCTTACTTACTGGACTGTTCTTATCTCAACCCATGGGAGTTACATTCTTCCAATTCTCCTCCCCATCCCTCCAGGAGTGGGAGGAGGAGGAAGGGGGGGAGTGAGGTGCGTGGTTCCGAGTTACCGGCTGGGGTTAAACCATGACAGAAGGCTCTAGGAAGTGAGCAACCCAGATTAATCCTTCCACATTGAAACAGGCTACTGGTAAAAGCAAGTCTTGTTGATAAACTTTAATCCCCCCCCTCCCCAGTGCAAGCAGTTGACAAAGCCAAAGCATCCTCTCCCAGACATGCCTGCATAAAGCCCCATGAAATCTCCATTTATGTTAAAGGGAAACCATTTCTGCCCTGAAAATGGACTCATTAGCACTATGAAGCACGCAACAGGGCTTCCAATCACTTCTTCCCTCCACCAGTTATGGGCAAGATTAGTGCTGTGTAGTTCAGTCCATCTGGAATAGATCACACCTGCTTTATTCTAGTCCTGAAACAGATCAATTCAGTAAATACACCTCACTTACTGGAGCAGCTGTCTCATTTAACTTCCACACTATACGAGTTAAACAAAAGCACCAACATTCTACTCAATTGCTGTTCTACTTGGGGAAGCAGTAATGATACTGGAACCCCACAAAGCTATTTTAGACTCTCAGTGAGGTCCGTATCAAAAGTACTCAGTTTACGAGCAATAAGAGGTTTTCCCCCCACCCTACATGCCAGCCCTACAAACTCAGCTTGAGATCTGCAAGTCCTGTTCCATCATTTCCTTCTCATGCACTACTACCAGTAATGAAGGCCATGCAAGCCAAGTGAAATCTCTGCTATACCATCATGACCCTTGCAGCCTGTAGTGAGGCTGCCAAGGGGCAACTGATCAAAGCCCAAGAAACAAAGAGGAGATTCCAGTTCATTCTTAGCTATGTTGGCTCAGCAAGCCTAACCAAACAAAAAGCTGTGAATGCTTATTTTAGCAACTGAAGTCAACAACTATGAATGAAAACAAAACATAGAACACATTATTTGGTCCCTAAACAACTGTATAATAAGTGAGAAAACTGCCTCAAAAGTCTGTGTTACATATAAGCATGCTGAAGCTCAGTACTGTCTCAAAAGAAGATGTGAACTTTGAAGGCAAAAAGCACAATTGGAATAAATAGTTAGGTATGGATGAAGAGATGCAGAAGATGTCTCACTCATACAGGCCCAACATGCATCATGTCTCAGGAAAGGCCTATGCTGCCATCTCTGGAACAATCAGGCCACCTTTTGCCAATAGTGAACTCCCAAACACAGCAGCCATCTCCTTTCCCCAGGCATCAGTCAGAGCTTCATGATCATTTTAAGCCAGTCTAAGTGTGACTGACACAGAAATGAGTCCTGCACTTCTCAGTACCCCCCTCTTACAATCTACTCTCCCTTGACGCAACAGTACCACTTTTTTTTAATTGTTTATTTTTCACAATAAACCAGGTAAAACTCACCTAGCAAGATCTGAATTCACAATCAGGCCAGTTGTCTGGCTCACCACACAGCTCCACAAACCCTGGCACAAAGTGCAAACTTGAGAACTGCAGCATCCCTTTGACAGCAGGCTACATTTAAGCCAGCCTAAAACAACCATGTAACTTCAAGGTAAATGACAAACAGTGGTCTTCACAGTGGGTGAAGTTTGCAAATGACAATCACAAAAATAATTCCCAAAACACAAGTTTATAAGCACAGCAATATGCATTTTCTGTTCTAGGAGTTACGCAATGAGGCACAGAGCAGTAAATGAGCCACAGCACAGCAAATAAGTAATTTGATTTACCATATTCATGACTAGAGTATTTCACAATGGAAAACATTTGTTAGGCCTGTTTCATAGTCTGTCCTTGGAGGAGTTAAAGTGACAAGAGGGAGCAAGTTTGCTGGAATAGGCTCCTGGAGAAGGACTCCCATGCTCACAAGGAAGTGTTACAACCACACTATGCTGTTGTATCAGCAACTTTCCTCACAGCAGCAGGCTTGGTAAATGAGGAATGTGCCCACTCCCTAGAAAAAGGGAAGGGGAAGAGTGTAACACTGCTAAATTATAATTAAAAATACAGTTTCAACTTCTCTCAGAGTAAAGGTTTATGGCTTTTATTTATAATCTTTGTCAGGCAATCTAAGATTACCAGCCTTAGAAAGAAGATTTTAGCCTTAAATCTGTATTTACAAAGACCGTAGACTACTGGTCTCTGCCTCTGATCAGCACACCACCTTTATGACACAATCCAGGTTTTGTAGGTGAGTACAAGAGTCTCTGAACGACTGGCATGTACAGCCTAAGTTAATGGAGGCCCTTTCATCATAACACCAACTCCCGGTACCTGTATCACTGCACCAGCATGCCCTTATCAGGGCTAACAAGCTGTAACCACCACCCTAGACACTGCTGTTAAGACACCTAGAACACATTGCTAACAAACCTCACAACAACTTCCTGCTCACAAATCTATTCATTTTCACAGGAAAGCAAATTGAACAAAGGCCTGGCAGTACTTTTGCCCATGGAAGAGGAGTTGCTTATTGCCGAGAGCAGAGTGTGATGTCACCAAGCTCTGTAGAGGATGAGCCTGCCAAAGGTCCCTCCAACCTGTGCTGAACGTGCTCCTGGCATCTTACACTACTTGTACCCAGCTACTGATGGAAAATTAAATCTCAGGCTACCTCAGCAGCAGTCCCACCACCAGCCCACATTGCAAACGTACCCTTCCCACTGTACTTCAAACCAACATCAGATGGCAGCAACTGCAATATAGGTGGATCTGCTTATTCCCTCACACCACACTCCCTCATCCCCAGGTTCAGAACATTAATTTCCTTACCAAAGTCACATGCAATGCTATCCCTTCCAAGCTACCTGGCCCAAACACCAATCAAGCTACATGTATGCTAGGCTAATATACAGACTATTTTTTTTTTTCCACTCATGCTGCTGAATCCCCCAACTCATTCACCCATATAACTTCTGCCTGAGGTGCTTGTGTTATAACACCACGTGCCCCACATCACCATCTTCTCACTTCCACTGCCAAATAATTGAGTAGACCAAGGCCCTTGCCTGGAATGATTCTGCCATTGAGCCTTTGCTGGTTCCAGTGCAGTGCATCATACTGGGATGACTCTCACCAAGTTCCCCAGTGGAATTTTTTTCTGGAAATGCTTCAGGATTTATATTCCTTTACCTTTCAGTGCCTCTATAAATTGATGATTCCTCTCCCAGAACTTTTTACCTTTACTGGTTTTTGTGGCTCTCCTTTTACTTCCTAAAAAAATCACAGCTCAGTGTCTCGTTGCACAGTCATCCTCCTCTGCTTCCTCCTTTCAGTAGATGTTTCTCAACACTTCATCTCTACTTCTTAACTTCATTTCGTTATTCAAGGAGGGAAGGGATGATGGACCTCATAACAGACAGGATTCACTGAAGTGAGTGTTCATGATTCACACCTCATTCCATTTATCCAGTCAAACATTGCACACACCCCCCATCCTTATTCCCAGGTCAGCACAACATATAGCCTAAAAAAAAAAAAAAAATCAAAAAAACAAACCCCACAAAACCAACCAAACAAAAAACAACCCTATCAGTTCTTCTCAAGTCTGGGTACCACAAACATCCACTACTATGGAGGGGAAAAAAAAAAAAAACCAAAAAAAAGCAAACCAAAAAAAACCCCAGAAAAAACCCCAAACAAAAAAAAACCCAAACAAAAAAAAAAAACCCACACATACCTGCTCTTTTTATAATACAGAATGCTTTATAATTAAGCCATTTATTGCCTGTTGAGAATTAAGACACAATTTGACTATACCTTATAATAAAATTCAGTTATATTCTATGATCTTACCAATGCATATTTAACTCTATGAATAAATCTGTTTCAAATAGTTGTACGAAATGAAGCCAATGGTTTTGTTTTACCACTGTAATGATGGAGCCCCCACCATGACCCAACAGAAATAGCTTCTACTTCTGATAAAGTACAGTGTGACAAACACCCTTCAAATAAATAGAAGGTCAACACTTTCTGAAAAACAGAGTGTGTCTATCTAACATGCAAAGGAAACATCTTATTTATAAAATTTAAATTGGGATGTAAGGTTTAAAAAGAGCAAAAGTACACCCACTTCATAACTTTAAACATATTTTACAATTTCAAAAGCTACAGGACAGCTAAGTTACAGTTTGCCAACCTGCTTTCCATTTTCAAAGCTTTGTTTCATTTTGTAGGAAAGAATCTATCAGCTTCCATGCCTTCACCCATTGAAAGTAGACCATGTAGAGGGAGCAGTCATTCAGACTATATCCTCCTTAAACACACTTCTTCAGGGATTTACTGAGTTCTTTGACCTTTACCTTATCTCAGGCATGCTGCTTGCCCACTTCTCTTCCTAGCCTCTCATCTATAAAGGTCAACTCAGTATTTTACTGCATTTCTTCTCTTTAAGTACATCTTATTCAATGTTTACTCCTAAGCACTTCTTCACTCCTGCCAAACAGCCACTTACATTTATCATCTATATAACTACCTAGAAATTAAGCCTGTAAATTATTGCCAAGATACATGACAGTGTAAAGTTTGATCGCCGAAAACTGTCACTAAAATTAAGTGGCATGCTGTTTCTAAAGGTAGCACCAATCAAGTTATTCTCAACTTCCTTATTCCATCAGACTGCCAAGGTATCTGTTACATCAAATCCCATCCCTAGTCACTGCCTACCATTCATACATTAGTAGCACATTTACCTGAATTCACCTCTATAAATTCATGCATTTAGATTTGATCAAGAAAGCTGCATGACGACTCTCTCACATATCATGGCTTGCAATAACAAAGATCTAAAAAAAGAGTTTTATGTCATACTCATCCCTCTGCTCTAGAAAAGCAAAATTGAAGTTTCATGCTTCTATGTAATATAGCTACACTAGATCCAGATACAGAATATAATGGACTGATATTTTATCCCCAAGACACTAACTGTAGTCAGTTTGCAAGGTTTCAGTTTACAACCTAAATCGGTGGGGGAACCAAGACTCATTTTACATGTACAACAGCAGCAGTACAGCCAGTTGTCATTGGTCATAACAGTATTTCAGAATAAAAGCATTCCAGGTTTCTTTCCTTGAGGTAATATATTAAACAATTAGTTTAGAACATCGATTTTTCCCTGTTCTTGAACTCTTAAAAATCACCAGACTCAGTAGAATTGCCTTGAAGAAGCACAAGCCGTGCTTAATGTGGTCACTGAGGCCAACTTTGTAAATATAGAATCGTAGAACGGTTAGGGTTGGAAAGGACTTTAGATCATCTAGTTCCAACCCCCTTGCCATGGGCAGGGATGCCTCACACTAGACCATGTCACCCAAGTGTTTTACTAAGACTACTTTTTCACCCTCCCAAAGCAGTGTACTGTATTCCTCAAACATGAGAGGGGAAAAATAAGTGCTTCATTGAGGCAACTGCTGTGCAAATAATCAATAGCTTACTGTAAGGTTCTTCACACAACTTTGCTAACTCATGTTTTCCAGATTATCTGTAGACATTTCTGTTAATGAATTCTTAACACAGTCATTTTACCTGCCATCCTTTCACAGCCAAAACTGCAGGTAAGAGGCAAAATGACCACAAGCATATGAAATCTTGAAGACCATACTATCTGCATTTATTTATAATGCATTATAAATATCACCATTAATCACTGAATATGGATTAGTGCTCTATAAGCTTTAGGCCAGTCAAAAATATCAAAGCTGAATATAGAAATTCAATACTAATAAAGCTCACCAGCTGCTCCTGACAAGGGTAAGCTAGAAGATGATTTGCTAAAGAGAGTTTGTGCTGCCACTATGCCTTGCACACATAGCTGAACACTGGTATGCAGAGAGAATACAAACCACTACTATAAAATAGGAAAAAGTCAAACTTTAAGCATAACAAAACAAACCCGAGAGAGTCAGTGATGACAAAAGCCTTCAACCCAAACCCTTGCTTTTAACACAAGTTTACAAATACAAAAATAATTAGAATACATGCAAACTTGATCCTCTACTGTATTACAGACTGAAAATTTGTCACACACTTTATAAAAGTTTATCCAATTTTAAGTGCCTCAGTGGTCAAATGTTCTTTATTTCATTAGTCAGTATAAATTAAACATTGTATTCAGCTGCACAATTTCTATACTGCATCTGCATTACTACAGAGCTGTCAGTAACCAGTCAGCAGTTAAATTTGGCATGCGTACAAAGGTCTCACTTCTTACAAGTCATACAGCTATGCAACATTTGATTGTCTCAGCCTTTAAAACGATCATTTGAATGCCAATAACCTCCCCCCCAAAAAAAAATATATATTAATCCCCACTACTGTGAAATTTCTGCCTATAGTGCCATTCCCCCCCATTTTTCCAATAATCGCATATTAAAGGTCTGACACCAATTAAAAGTGAAAGATGACTTATGTAAACAGGCAGATTGTTAAATAAAGCAGGACAAAAGCTAAATCACCTGAATTTTCAGCACATTAATTCAGTAAATGAGCTTCTGATTTATCTGATCAGCTAGTTCTACTAGTGTGAATTTAAGCTTACTGAAAAGTTTTACTGCACCCTTCCAATAAAGTCAGACCTTCTCAGCCATTTCCCATGCATTTCCAAAGCAAAAAATTCCAGATATTTCAAGACTGTCAAATGTAGTCACTTGCAACATAGAGTAGATGGTTAGAATAAAAATTAATACATAAATAAAAAGATTAAGCTCCCTTTTTAAAGCATGCAACGGTGTACATCACAATTATCTTAAGATATACTTTAAATGCAGCTAAAGATTCCCATCTTTCACACTTTATTTTTAAATTTTCAGAAGGGTTTAATAAAGCATTGGTAAAAAGCCCACATTAGGAAACACTTCAGTCTTTCTAATTTGACACAATTAATTAAAGTATTTTGTACAACTGCTCAGCTCTTACAGCAGGCCTTTTATGAGTTCTGACTTTACCACAAAGGAATTCTCTACACTTTAGTTACTATTAGAAGGCTACGCTCCTCTGGTCTGCTTACACATTTGCAGAATTAAGTCAGGGAAAAAAAAAATTTAAAGTAGTGGCTTACATCACAAGTTTTCTAGACATCCTGGTCTTCAATAGTGGGGCCAAGGCAACAAAGACTGGATGCATATTGCTACCTCATCAGAGGACAGCATGGTAATGCATCGCAAGGGCATCACAAATCATGATAACTGGCACGTAGCTAGAAGGAAAATGCAAACCAGTGTACAGTACCAGCCAACATCTCTAATGATACAGGTCACAGAAGGTTATGAAGCCATGTCAAGAGCTGCATACATATCCAGCCAAGAAAAGCTTTTTACATAAGTAGTTTTAGATGATAGTAAACCAAAAGGAAAAACAAAGTCCAAGGAGACAGATCTCCCAGAACAAGTGCAGTTGTTGGACAGTACTCAAGTATTCATATGCTGTCAGGTTGACTGCATTCCAGGCAATCAGAATTTGCATTAAATCTGTACCCTTGCTGCACATGAAAGCTTTATAAAATTTCAAATTAGTTCCTGTCACAGCATATTCATAAATTAGAATAGCTTTTGTCAGTTAAAATAGTATGGGTTTTGTTTTGGTTTGTGGGTGTTTGTTTTTTTTTAAACAACGCATTAAGTTCTCCTACCTAATCAACAAAGAAAATCATCTAAAGAGAAAGTAAGTTAAAGGGTGTCAGCTGCATTCTACCATAACTTTGCACTCATACTTTAACTACTACAAAACTTCAGGATTTGCCTTGACATAACAACTAGATTACCCAGATAGCAGGTGACATTAGAATTGAACCCATGCTTACATATCTTATAGTGTACCACATAACATACTTCATCCTTCACCAGTAAAAACTGCTGTTCATCATAATATACTTCTCACTTTAAGTAGGGTGGGGGTTTTGGGTTTGGTGGGGGGTTTTTGTGGTTATTTTTAGTGGTAGCATTCTGTGTTGGGTTTGTTGGGTTTTTTTAACTATAACTTTACCTGTCTTATGTAAGGGTTCAATTTTAACAGGTTCATTAAAAAAAAGCAAATGATATGGCAAAATACTACAACCAATTGTTTTTAAGGAAAAAAATTTGTCCAATGCTGACTTTTAGATTGTTTCAGCCTACCATCACAAACAGATTTTGCTTTTAGTTAATTGTTCATCTAAAAGTTGGAGTGCAGAGAGAGAGAGTGCACGTGCATAAGCATCGGTTGCTGGCATGACAACTGGCTCAAATTCAGGAATTGCTACATACCAAAACATCTGATCATATACAGAGATAGAATTGCTTTCCTAAACTGAAATAAATCAATTTTCAGAGCTTACTTAGGAGCAAGGAGAGCCCTGAAATTAGGAGAAACATGAAAACTGATTCAAAAGAAATTATGAAAAATTGTTAGGTCAACCCAATATAAAGCTTCTACAGAAAATAAGATTCCTTGTTTTAAAAACTGATGGAAAGCGATTTACAATACATTTTATCCTAAAAATAAAATAAAAAAAAAAAATCTAGTCCAACTGCCTGACTACTTCAGGGCTGACCAAAAGTTAAAGCATATTATTAAGGGCATTGTCCAAATGTCTCTAAATGCTGACAGGCTTGGGGCATCAACCGCCACTCTAGGAAGCCTGTTCCAGTGTTTGGCCATCCCCTTGGTAAAGAAATGCTTCCTAATATCCAGTCTAAACCTCCTCTGGCACAGCTTTGAACCATTCCCAAGTGTCCTGTCACTGGATACCAAGGGAGATCAGCACTTCCATCTCCACTTCTCTGCCTCAGGAAGCTGTAGAGAGCAATGAGGTCACCCCTTAGCCTTCTTTTCTCCAAACTAGACAAACCCAGAGTCCTTAGCCACTCCTCAGAGGACATGCCTTCCAACCTTTTCACCAGCTTTGTTGCCCTCCTCCGGAAGCATTCAAGGACCTGAACATCCTTCCTAAATTGTTGGGGCCCAGAAGTGCACACAGTACTCGAGGTGAGGCAGCAGCAATGTTAAATGCAGCAGGAACAATGTCCCATGCTTGTCAGTGTTTAAGAGGCATTTGACATGTTTCATATCACCAGCTTCCACTACTATTTTTGTGTAGCCTTTCAAAGAAGGCTAGCATAAGGTTAAAAAAAACCAAACAAAAAACAAAACAAGAAATCCCCACCAACACAACAAACAAACCCTAACATGTATTTTCAGCAGTAGGTACAGCATTTGTTTGGACTGCAGTTAAGGGGTCCAGAAGCAGCAGTCAACACTTCAGTTGTATTTATGCATATTTTCTTTCTTCACATTAACCCTTGCCAACATTATTCCTTTTGAAGCTATGCAAAAAGATACCTTTTTTTTTTTCTTTCACAGCTACTCATTGAGGCCTATTCCACTGCTGAAAGCAAGCAAAGCCAAGCCCACACTGGGCATCCTATAAAAGACTGCATATCTTTTATTTATCGCCCCTTCACTTTATTTCCACAGTGAATTCCTATCTTAAATTTAATCAGCCAAGAAACCCTCGGTATGTGCAATCCTGTCATTATTCATTGCTTGCAAACAGAATCAAGTGCAAGCAAAAGGGAAAAAAAAAACTCAGCACCGTCAACAAAATTAAAAGCGCCCTACTTCTGGTTTTGCCAGTCCTGAGGAACCACAGATGCACCTCAGACCTTTGGAAAAAGAGAGAAAGACAAAAGATTAAATTTATAAGAAAGCTAATTCAAAAAAAAAAAAGAAAAAACTTTTTTAAACCCTTAAGTCTAAAGCTGAATTCCACCTAGGCAGAAGGAAGGGCGCTTAACCGAAGAACAGCAACAGAGCTTCCCTTCGGAAAATAGAAGGCACGTTTGCAGGCTGCCCGCTAAGCGAAATCCACTGCAGGCAAGGCAGAGGGGGAAGCTAGCACCCTCCGACCTCGAGCAGCAGCAACAGCACCGGTGCCGCCGCCTCCACAACTCGGCTCGGCTCAGCCCCATACGGCGCTGCGAACAAAAGGCGAGCAGCAGCCACAGCTGAGTCACCGCCAGGGGACGGTCCGGCCCAACATAGGGCGCGACAGAGGAACCGGCCCCGCGAAGCCGCCGTACCGCCCTGCCCAACGACTGTCGAGCCGGCTGTAAGAAGCGATATTTTCAGTCTCTTTTGTCTGGTTACCCCTTTCGGGGGAGGGGGAAACAGAAAACTGAAGAGAACACAAATAAACATGAAAATGAGAACAAAGTGCCCAGTCATCGTCGTCGTTGCCGCCGCCTCGTCCTCGAGGCACCGCCGCACGGCGATACGCCCTGCACACCCAGACCGCATGAAGTGCAAACACACCACTCCTCCGCGGAAGTTTTCCGGGGAAGCTGTAAACCCCTTCCCCGCGGGGCCATCACCACCCAAACTGGGGGCTGCTTGCGGCTGGGGGATGGAGCCCCCTCTCCCCCCAGGCAGCTCTCTCGTCGCGGAAGAGGGCACCAACCTCCAGTACCCTTTAAACGGAAGCAGGGAAGAGTTAACCGGGGGCATCAGCCCGCAACGGGTGAAGAGCAGCGGCAGGCGGCGGCCGCCGGGTGCGGGGGCAGTGGCGGAATGAGGGAAGCATTGTTCCAGGAGGAGGAAGAGCAGCGCTTTCCTCCTCACCTTGCCGTTGTCATGCAGAGGCTCATCCCAAAGTAACTCGTGGACCCCTCTACGCCGTCACTCCGAATCTGGGGCCTTTCCGACGCGCGCGCCCCCCCTCCTCGGTGGCGGGGCTTGGGCGGACCGCGCCCCCACCCTCTGGCTCGCCGCTGCTGCCCTAGAAATGCCTTTGTTTGTGGCTCGCTCCCTTCCCCTTCCCCTAGCACTGCACATCCATTCCTGGGCTCTCGCACCCTCTTTTATTTTGGACCACGGTGCATTCCACCCTCTTCCCCCGCCGGCCACCTTCTGCTGATTCATTTCCACCGGCGGTCCCGGGGGAGGTGTGGTGGTATCTCCTCACTATTGTGGCTGGGGGCATGGTAATGATCTGGATTACCGAGGGTGGGTGGTGGGAGGGAGCAGAGCCAAACGGTATTACGCATTCTGGATTACAGGGAAGGGGTACGACGCGTCAGTGGAGTTCAAGGGACAGGCGGAGGGCAGCGCATTCAGCCCGCTTGTCGGAGACTAGGCCGGCCGCTGGCGGCGGGAGCCGTGGATGTGTCATGGAGCGGGGCGAAGGGTTTATTTCGTATTCTGGATGCGAGGAGGATACTGGCAGAGGAAGTTGCCCAGCCCGAATTACAGTCTGGGAGTGAAGGGTTCGTACAGGCCGGGCCGAGGGAGGGGCAGCCCCCGAGGGGCTGCCAGGGCGCGCTAAGGAGGCAGGGGAGCTCCGACCACCGGGGGAGCGCAGGAAGGGAGGCAGGTCCCGGGATGGCAGACGGGTAACGCGCAGGGGGAGATCCGCGGCTGAGGAGGCCAGCGGCGCCCTGCCCATGTGGCCGCGGCACAGCTCCGCAGTGCGGTCCCGGCCGGTGACTCACCGACTTGCAGGACGTTATCGACACAGCCGCCGTCTAGAAGAGCGATGCCCCTACGGAAGGGCAGGCGGTTCTCGTCGTCGGCGGCGGTGTCCGCCCCCCCCCCCGGCGCAGCGCCGGCGGTAGCCCCTCCGGGGGTGATGGCGGGGTCCTCGGCACCGGTATTGAAGGAGGAGTACATGCAGATCTCCCTCTCGCTGCGGGGGAAGGACCAGTAGACGATCCTGCGCTGTACCGGCTCTGGAATCCTCTCGAAGCGCTCCTCCACCCGCTGGAAGGGCCACTTCTCCGCCACCTTGCGAGCCGCGATGTCCAGTAGGGAGTCGGGGCTCTGGGTTTTGCCGAGCGGCAGCAGCCCTAAGGCGGCGGCGGCGGCGGCGGCTGCTGCTGCTGTTGCTGCTGCTGCAGCAGCAGCAGTAGCTGCAGAGGAGGATCCGGCGCAGAGCGCCCCACTACTGAGTCCAGCGCTGGCCACCCGCTGGCCTGGCCTGCACCCTGAGCCATAGCCGGGTCTGCAGCAGAGGTGCTTGGTGGGGGGAGGGAGATGACCACGCTCCGCCATGATCACGCCACTTCTAAGTGGATAGCGGAAGTGGCTGTACCCTATAAACGACACCAGGAAGACAGCAAGCCACCCCCTGGCTCACGCCCCCTCTTCTCTTACATGGCAGCGGGAGGCGGTACCAGCCACCTTGCCCACGACGGGAGGCGGACCCTTATGCAAATCGGCACCACAAACATAAATAGAATAGCCCAAGAAAGGTTTGCTCTGTGCTGGTAGGAGATAGTGCGCCCGCTTCTGGCGCGGGATGCCGTATCGATGTGTCGCCTTTACTCCCACCCCGCTGATGTCACGCGCGCAAGCCTGAGAGTGCTTCGCGCGCCTGGTGGGAAAAGGGGGATGTGGCTAGCGGCGCTCGTCTTTGACAACATGTAAAGAATGGAATGCGGGGGTGGGGCAGCAGATTCCTCGACCCGGTCACCTCTGCTATAAAAGTCGGCGGGTGGCAGAGCAGAACTGCGCCCGCAGCCGGAAAATATGGTAACAGCTGAGGTAGTCATCCTCACCCGCGGAAAAGTGGGGGTTGGTCCGCCTCTAGCGCTTTGCCTGGGGAAGTAAAGCGACGCTCAGCCTTTCGCGGGAGCTCCGTGAGAGTTGAGAGCTGCTGGGAGGTGGCAGAGAAGCTTTAGAGAGTAGGTAGGAGGCGCCTACAGGCGGTCCCGCACGGAGTGGTGTGGTCTGGACTGGCCTGGGCTCCTGCCTTAAGAGACGAGCTGAAATGGGTGAAGCTGGGGTGTTGACGGCGTGCTGCTCCTCTGGGGCCGGAGCCTGGATGGCTGACCCCACGTGTCCCAGCAACAAACCCTTGAGGAGGCTCAGTGAGGCGTGCCCCAAACTTTCCATTTTATTAGAGGCACTATGATAGCTATGGCCATTGGGCTGCAGGATGAAGTTCAACAGTGCAAAGTGCATTGTTGGAGCAATCCCAGGCACAGCTACAGGTTGGGTGGAGAAGTGATTCAGAGTAGCCCTGTGGAGAAGGACTTGGGGGTGTTGGCTGATGAGAAACTTAACATATGAGCCAACAGCGTGCACTCGCTGCCCAGAAAGCCAACTGTACCCTCGGCTCCTGTATCCATACCTCCTGTATGAAGACAGGCTAAGAAAGTTGGGGCTGTTCAGCCTGCAGAAGAGAAGGCTGCGTGGTGACCTCATAGCAGCCTTACAATATCTGAAGGGGGCCTACGGGGATGCTGGAGAGGGACTCTTCATCAGGGACTGTAGTGATAGGACAAGGGGGAATGGGTTCAAACTAAAACAGGGAAAGTTCATGTTATATGTTTGCACATGGGCTGGTCCCTGGAAGCGTGGGTTGAAGTCCGGTGTGAGCTCCACGTGACCAGCTCGCTTTGCAGATGGTCTGGCTTGGAACTGCTCCGGTAGCCCAAGGTGAAGGGCTCTGTGCCATGACCCACAGTGAGTAAACTGAACACAATTAACATGTTGCGTTTGCCTTTGTGTCAAAAGGGTCCGTAAAACAGCTGGTGTTGGCCATCTGTCCCAGTTAATTTTTAGCAAGGAGTGTGGTGCTTAATGCTCACAGTTGCCACAGAGCATAAAGTGAGAAGGATTCTTTTTATTTTTCTGTTTTCATTAAAAATCATACCATTTGGGATCATACTGACTCCTCGAATGGCCTTCTTGGAGAGAGGAAAAAAAAAAAAGAGGAAATGCTGATGAGCCACAGTGGCAGGCCGAGGATATAACACCGGGTAAACACCAAATGCTACCTTTGTAGCAAGGAGTTCTGTCCTTAATTACAGCCACACTGCTAATGTAAAATATTATGAAAATAATATACAATAAGGATCAGAGCTAGCAAATAAAGCTGATACCATCTTTCTTGTGGAGAGAGACTTTGATGTATCATTTTAGAACAATCAGTATCTTTAATTATTTCTGAACTTCAGCTTGAAAATGACGTTTTTGGCAACTTAGGGTTGAAAATACTTATTTTTTATCCTGGGTTCAGCTTAAACCACAACATTTGTCTTGCTTGGATTTAACAGTGAACAACACTTGATAGCATACAATACAGAAACTGTAATTTGAGTGCCTAGTTGCTTCATTCACATAGGCAAGTTTACCCAACTGTTAGAAATCATAACGTTTGATTAACAGAAGTTTAATCAAATTTTAATCAATACATACATATATAGCAGCCAGCCTTACTGATTTGGTTGATTTGTGTCTTAGGTCAGAGAGACCTAGTACCTAGGATATGGACATAGATTTATGAGACTATTCAAGCGATATCCCTATAAGGTAGTGGTTTGGAAGGAACAGTACTTTAAAGATTATTCAAGTAGAACTTTTAATTGTGTTAAGAAACAGAGTTGTATACTAAGAACCAGTCAAGGAGAGAGAGAAGAATACTGGCGCAAACACAATCGTTGGGATTTATCCAGGACCCTAAAAGGTAAAAAGGACATAGCGAGGAAGACGTCTTACTTCATCTGAGGAAGACTACTTACTTCATCCTGAGACCCCTGCCCACGACCACCAGGAGGCACTACGCAAGCGCAGAACATATGGAAATGACTTTTATACTCATTATAATACGAAGCGGGGATGAGTCATGAATATGTATCAGCATGTTGGGAGAGGCGATGCATATGTAATACTTTACAGGATAAATTGCGGGCGAATTGTGATGGTCTTTGGAACCAGATTTGGGTGCGTACCCCTGGTTCCCGGGGCCTCAAAATAAAGCACCACATATAACCTCCTTAGAGTGGTTATGTGTTCATTCTCTCCGCTAACACAACTAGACTATGTTTTCCATGATGCAATGCAAGTGTTCAGCTGGGAGGTGCACAGTAGGGAGATGGCTTCATCAGGGAATGCAGTGAAAAAATGTCAAGTGTGTCAGGTGTAAGGTCTAAGAAGTACAAATAACATCAAGTTGACTTGAAACGTAACATCTACTTTTTGTTTCCACCAAAAAATCAAAAAATGAGTCTACTGCTATTGATGTTTATTTTCTAAACAGGTGATTGAAGAGCTTTGCAGAAACAGTGTTTTCCATTGAAATTGGATGGACAATTCAATTAACTGCATCAGACTTGCGGAATGTGATTTTTAAAGCAAGATTAGCAGAAAACCTGAAGTTGGTTTAGAATTGCAAGTACTGGCTTTTTTTTTTTTTTTAATATGCTAGCAAGCTCTTAGACAATAGCATTGATTTGCAATTTCGCAGGTAGAGGTTTTTTTACATCTAGGTATAGAACGTATTTTTGTCTTTTCTGCTGCCAGTTGTTTATACCAAGAAAATGGCTAATGTTTTTTAACCAAGGAGTTTAAACTGCAGACTACATACAGGGACTAAATTGTGTTCTGCAGAATTTATTTTCTGTATATACTACAAGGTGTTTTTTCTTTGGCTTCATGAGAGCTACCTTCTGGATAGAAAATGAGTATAAGCTGATGCTTGTGCTTCTGGGTATAGACTGCACAAATCTGTTACTCTTGAGATGCCAGTTTCATAAATTCACAGATACCTTGCTGGGATATTAACTGGCATCTTCTTCACTTTTATGCATATATTTTACAAGTGATCTACTGGTGTCCTGGTTTCAGCTGTAACGGTTATTTTTTTCTCCTTCCAAGTACCTGGTGCAGTGCTGTGTTTTGGCTTCAGTCTGAGAACAATGCTGGTAACACACCAACGTTTTAATTGTTGCTAAATAGTGCTTACCCTGATCAAGGACTTTTCAGTCTCTCATGCTCTGCCAGTAGTATTGTATTATATTGTACTTTAGTTATTAAACTGTTCTTAACCTGCGGGGTTTACATTCTTTTGATTCTCCTCTCTATCCTGCCCAGAGGGGGGAAGGGGGGAGGGGGTGAGTGAGCAGCTGTGTGGTTCCGAGTTACCGGCTGGGTTTTAAACCATGACAATTGGATTTATATACTTCAACTAAATTTGAGGTATTTGGGAGCCTGAATGCTACAAGCAAAAGATGAGGATGTAGTACTTTCTTTTGCTATTAATATAGTATTGATTTCATTATTTCTGAGAGCAGAGAAAGGGAATATATAGAAGGTTAAAAATTAAGAATTTCATGATTGCATGTGTACAAGAGCAGAGGGAAATTATATTTAACGTTCACCCCACCACTTATGCTGTGTTAATAATTGTTCACATCCTGAAGCAATTTTTCTTCTGTGTTCATATAGAGCTATTTCTGTTTTAAGCAAGTGTCTAGCAAGTCGGTAAAAATACTCTTCTAAATTGGGTAATGGCTGTTCTTTACCAGCTGTTAACCACCTGCTGCAATAAAAATAACACTAATGCCAATGGAAGAATTCTTACTGTCATAGTAAAGAAGCTTTACAATAAAAATTGAGAAATAAGAAGAATGAGAGCTACGCCAATGGGGAAAAAAAAAAAGAACTTCTATAATAAGCAGAAGTAGCCCATGTGTCAGTTATCTCAACTTACTCATTCTTCTGTTGCTTCAGATATAGGCAGAAATTATCAAATTCACTTAAGAAATCCCAGAGATAAGCAGATAGAAAAGCCTATAGATCCACCTTTTTTTAATCCATCTACTACTCGGCAGGAATAGCTACTTTCCATTCAGTCTATGAATATTAATAACTACAAAGGATGCTGTCGAAGGCTTTTTTTCATTTCTGGGTGTCGTGGTTTGAGCCCAGCCGGTAACTCAGAACCACACAGCCGCTCGCTCACTCCCCCTCCCCCCCCTCCTTCTTCCTCCCCCCGCTCCTGGAGGGATGGGGAGGAGAATGGGAAGAATGTAACTCCCACGGGTTGAGATAAGAGCAGTCCCGCAACTAAGGTATAACACAAAACCACTACTGCTACCACCAATGATAATAACGATTAGTGAAATAACAAGGGGAGAGGATACAATTGCTCACCACCCGCCGACCGATACCCAGCCCGACCCGAGCAGTGATCAGGGCCTTCCGGGTAACTCCCCCCGGTTTATATACTGGGCATGATGTGCTGTGGTATGGAATACCCCTTTGGCCAGTTTGGGTCAGGTGTCCTGTCTCTGCTTCCTCCCGGCTTCCCCTCCTCCCTGGCAAAGCATGAGACTGAGAAAGTCCTTGGTTGGAATAAACATTACTTAGCAACAACTAAAAACATCAGTGTTATCAGCGTTGTTCCCAGGCTGAAAGTTAAAAAACACAGCACTGCACCAGCTACTAAGCAGGAGAAAAATGACTGCTATAGCTGAACCCAGGACACTGGGCTAGGGAGTACATGAAGAGGTAATGGCATCTTTGCTCTTGAAATTCTGCCATAAGCACAAGGAATGCTTCTCCTTGGGCTCCCTCTGCGTTGGTGTAGCTCCATAACGGCTTGCAAATTATAATCAGACTCTGAAGTTCCTTTGTCCTGCTACTATTGTCCTGTCCTGGGTTCAGCTATAGCAGTCATTTTTCTCCTTCTTAGTAGCTGGTGCAGTGCTGTGTTTTTGACTTTCAGCCTGGGAACAACGCTGATAACACCGATGTTTTCAGTTGTTGCTAAGTAATGTTTATTCCAACCAAGGACTTTCTCAGTCTCATGCTCTGCCAGGGAGGAGGGGAAGCCGGGAGGAAGCAGAGACAGGACACCTGACCCAAACCAGCCAAAGGGGTATTCCATACCACAGCACATCATGCCCAGTATATAAACCGGGGGGAGTTACCCGGAAGGCCCAGACCGCTGCTCAGGTCAGGCTGGGTATCGGTCGGCAAGTGGTGAGCAATTGTATCCTCTCCCCTTGTTATTTCCCTTATCGTTATTATTATTGGTGGTAGCAGTAGTGGTTTTGTATTAGATCTTAGTTACTGGACAGTTCTTATCTCAACCCGTGGGAGTTACATTCTTCCGATTCTCCTCCCCATCCCTCCAGGAGTGGGGGGAGGAAGAAGGGGGGGAGTGAGCAAGTGGCTGCGTGGTTCTGAGATATCAGCTGAGCTTAAACCATGACAGTTCTCTGTGGTGCCCAACGTGGGGCACAAAGGGTTGAGATAACGACAGATCTGACCAGAGTGTGTCTAATCATACTTGTGATAAGCACTCATTGTTTCGGATTAATAGTCGCTCGTCACAATGTTGATTTATTTGCTCTCAGAGTTCTTGTGCTTGATCTCAGAGTTTCAGCATGTCGTACCTTACTTACAGCCAGTATTTGCTGTTTTAGTGTTTATCGACTGGGGGGCCTGGGCTAAGGTTCTTGTTTCACTGTACTTCATGGTAATGACTTGTAATACAATAGACTCATTGATCATGAAACTGGTCTGGTTTGTGCTTCCAGCATGGCCATCATCTCTATACATTGGGAGGTATGTAATGAAATATTTTAGCAATTGCATATCTTTTTTTTTCTCCTCGGGGGGTCAACCTAGGAAGGAGGCATTCCCTTACACCCCCCGTTCCCCCACCAGCCTTTTTGCAGCAGCAGTTGAGAGTTCTGAAGGTTTTGGATGGCCTTTGAATACCCTTGAGACCTGCCTGCTGATTGTGCTGGGGATCAGCATGTTGGCAAACATACGGAGTGTGATTACCCGCGGCCATCCTGCCCTGGGAACACCCTATTTCGTCTGATCTTGAATGTTAAGCAGTATTGGGTTCAAATCTGGTCTAGGGTTAGATGACGATATAGGAGGACCACCAAGAGATTTTCCCTGAGGCTGGACAGTTATGAGTGGCAGGGTGTGTGGGATAGTATGGGCAAGTATCTAGGCCAGTGGGCCCCTCCAGTGCTTTGGAACTTCACCACTGAACAAATGCAGAATGTGGAAAAATTAGCAGAACACTTAGACGAGGTGTGCTGTTGTCCTGGTTATACCAGAGAGGGACAAATCATGGCAACGTGCTGGGGCTTGGCCTACGCCTAGAGAGCCCTGTTCGACACTATCCAGCACCTTCAAAGGGAAAAAAAATGTCTCTGGATCTGATGGCAAAGCAACAGACAACGCAGCTACTCCAACTACAAGCACAGCAGCTACTCAAACCCTGACAACAACAGACAATGCAGCTACTCCAAGTACGGCAGCTACATCAACGCCAGTGACAAGCACAACAGCTACTCAAACCCTGACCACAACAGACAACGCAGCTACTCCAAGCACCGCAGCTACACCAACCCCAGTGACAAGCACAGTAGCTACTCAAACCCCGACAGCAACAGACAATGCGGCTATTCCAAGCACCACAGCTACACCAACCCCAGTGACAAGCACAGCAGCTACTCACACCTCGACAGTAACAGACAATGTGGCTACTCCAAGCACCGCGGCTACACCAACTCCAGTGACAAGCACAGCAGCTACTCAAACCCCGGCAACAGACATTACAGCCACTCCAATCCTAGTGGCAGAAACTGCAGCCACTCCAACCACAGTGACAAACACTGCAGCTAAACCAAATGGCCAGTTTGTGATAATATCTGTTGCCCCTGTAAGCAAAAGCAGACGAGAGGCACAAAGAGCAACCCGTGAAGTGAAGAAAGATGAAGTCCCAATGCAATTACTACACGGAAGAGGATCTGAACAAGAGTTACTACTACGTGGGTCAGAGGAAGAGGAAGAAGAAGAAGAGGTGACTTCTCGACCCCGGACCTCAACCGAGCTGCGCAATATGCGAAAAGATTTCACCCGTCTTCCAGGGGAGCACGTTGTCACCTGGTTGCTCCGATGCTGGGACAATGGGGCCGACGGTCACGAACTAGAAGGTAGGGAAGCCAAGCAGCTGGGATCACTTGCTAGGGAAGGAGGAATTGACAAAGCGATTGCAAGAGAGAAGTGAGCCCTCAGCCTTTGGGTGCGGCTCCTGGCAGCTGTGAAGGAAAGGTTTCCCTACAAAGACGATATTACGAGTCACTCAGCCAACTGGACCACGATAGAGAAAGGCCTCCAGTCCCTGAGGGAATCAGCCATTATAGAGATGATCTATCGTAGGCCGGATGCCAGGAACACATCCGTAGATCCAGATGAAGTCAAATGTACACGACCCATGTGGCGGAAACTTACACGGAGTGTGCCATCATCATATGCCCACACATTGGCATCAATGACCTGGAATGACGGAATATCACCAACAGTGGATTGCCTGATTCGCCAACTCCGAGGGTTCAAAGACAATCTCACCCCTTCCATCATTTCAGCTGTGGAAAAACTGTCCTAGGAGTTCAAACAATTGAGAGACGATTTATCCGATCTATCCAGCTCCCCATGCGTACCAACCCATGTCTCAACTATTAACAGAAGGCACCCTACTGCTCGAGAAAGAAAATATAGGAGGTACACGCCACGGGCCACCCTATGGTTTTACCTGCGGGATCACAGAGAAGACATGAGAAAGTGGGATGGAAAACTTGCCTCAGTTCTGGAGCAATGGGTGCGTGAACTGAAGAGGAGAACAATGGTCAAGGATGA